>NC_090646.1:309649519-309904519 GCF_040937935.1 Hyperolius riggenbachi | reverse complement strand
CCTGGAGGGGGCATGGCGGAGTGGGATACATGCCCAAAGTCCCGGGGAAAAATCTGGATTTGACGCAAAGCAGTGTTTTAAGGGCAGAAATCACATTGAATGCTAAATTGCAGGCCTAAAGTGCTTTAAAACATCTTGCATGTGTATACATCAATCAGGGAGTGTAATTAGAATTCTGCTTCACACTGACACACCAAACTCACTGTTTAACGCACCGCAAACAGCTGTTTGCGTAGTGACGGCCGTGCTGGACTAGTGCGCACCGTGGCGAGAGTGTAGGTCGTGGCGGTTTTCAAGCCCATATGGTCGCCAGGCTGTGGTAGCTCAATGATAGAACAACAGTGACTGTCCAGCTGATTAAATTTGGTCTGACCACAATGAAGCAACGACCTTATTATCTTTTGTGTGCCACCCCCACCCAAGACACTCAAATATCCGGCGGTCATTGCTTCATTGTGATATGCAAGCCCCGCCACCGCGGCACGGTAATGATCACAAAGGGGGATGGGCACATGTACATGCCTTTTGTTTTTTAGTTGCAGCCACCCGCAGTGCAGCCAGAAAAATTAGGCAGGCATGTACATGCACCAGAAAAATTAGTGTAGCGGCCGCTGCTAGCAGCGCCTAGAGTCCTGGACCCTGTTGGTGGTGGCGGAGAAGGCAAGTGGCCTGCAGGCAGAGATGCTGTGTGTGGGGACTCACTTTCGCTAGTGCAGTAGCCCTCCGTGATCCATGCCTCATTCATTTTGATAAAGGTCAGGTACTGAACACTGTCGTGACTTAGGCGACTTCTCTTCTCAGTGACAATGCCTCCAGCTGCACTGAAGGTCCTTTCTGACAGGACGCTTGCGGCAGGGCAAGAGAAGTTGTATGGCAAATTGGGACAGCTCTGGCCACAGGTCAAGCCTGCGCAACCAGTAGTCCAAGGGTTCATCGTCGCTGCTCGCAGTGTCTACATCCACACTCAAGGCCAGGTAGTCGGCTACCTGCCGGTCCAGGCATTGGTGGAGGGTGGATCCGGAAGGACTATGGCGAGGAGTAGGACTAAAGAATGTCTGCATGTCCGACATCACCCTGAGATCGCTGGAGCGTCCTGTCCTTGCCTGCGTGGACTTGGGAGGAGGAGGATTACTGCCAGTGGTACCTTGATTGTGTTGTGCTGCCACATCACCCTTAAACGCATTGTAAAGCATCATTGACAGCTTGTTCTACAAGTGTTGCATCCTTTCCGCCTTGTGTTGAGTTGCTAACAGGTCCGCCACTTTGTGCCTGTACCGAGGGTCTAGTAGCGTGGCCACCCAGTACAGGTCATTCGCCTTGAGTTTTTTGATACGGGGGTCCCTCAACAGGCTGGACAACATGAAAGAGGCCATCTGCACAAAGCTGGATGCAGACATAAACTCCATCTCCTCTTGCTCTTCCTCAGTGACGGCACGCAACTCCTCTTCCTCCCCCCAGCCACGAACAATACCACGGGAACGTGGAGCAGCAGAAGCCCCCTGTGATGGCTGCCGTGGTTGTTCTTCTTCTGCCGCCTCTTCCTCCTCCACAGAAACACCTTCCTCATCATCATCATCAGTGTCTGACTCCTCTCCTTCCCCACACGACTCCTCTTCTTCCTCCTCCTCCCCCCTCTGTGCTGCCGCAGGTGTTGAGGAAACATCTGGTTCGAATGAAAATCTCTCCCACGACTCCTCCTGCCGTAACTGTTCTCGTTCACGCTCCTCCACAGCTTTATCCACCGGCACGCTCCAGGAAGTAAGCATAGGGGATCAAGTCGCTGATGGTGCCCTCAGCGCGACTCACCAGTTTGGTCACCTCCTCAAAGGGCTCCATGACCCTGCATGCATTTTGCATCAGTGTCCAGTTGTTGGGCCACAACATCCCCATCTTCCCAGATTGTGTCCTTGTACTGTAATTATACAGGTACTGGGTGACGGCTTTCTCCTGGTCTAGCAGGCGAGAGAACATGAGCAAGGTGGAATTCCAGCGAGTCGGGCTATTGCAAATCAGGCGTCTCACCGGCAAGTTGTTTCTACACTGAATGTCCGCATAGCGTGCCATGGCCATGTAAGATCGCCTGAAATGCCCACACAACTTCCTGGCGTGCTTCGTCCTCTAAGCCTGGACGTCCAGGCTTCGGACGTCCTCTAAGCCTGGGTACTTGGACACAAATCTTTGCACGACCAGATTCAGCACATGTGCCATGCAGGGTACATGTGTCAGCTTTCACAAATTCAAAGCGGAAATGAGGTTGCTGCCGTTGTCACACACCACGTTGCCGATCTCCAGTTTGTGCGGGGTCAGCCATTGCTCCGCCTGTTTGTTAAGAGCAGCCAGGAGAGCTGCTCCAGTGTGACTCTCCGCTTTGAGGCAAGATATGTCTAAGACTGCGTGACACCGTCATACCTGGCATGCAGCATAGGCCCTGGGGTGCGGGGGCTGTGTAGCTGGAGAGAAGATCGCGGCACCAGCCAAGGAGGAGGAGGAGGATGACGACAGCGAAGAGGATGTAGCAGGCGGAGAGGAGGTGGCAGGAGGCCTGCCTGCAAGCCATGGAGGTGTGACAAGTGCTTGCTGCCATCGGTCACCAGGTTGACCCAATGGGCTGTGTACGTAATGTAGCAGTACTGTCCGTGCTTGGCAGACCAGGCATCCGTGGTCAGGTGGACCCTTGACCCAACGCTCTTCGCAATAGATGACACCACTTGCCTCTCAACTGCACAGTACAGTTTGGGTATGGCCTTTTGTGAAAAATAATTGTGGCCTGGTATCTTCCACTGCGGTGTACCAATGGCCACAAACTTACGGAAAGCCTCTGACTCCACCAGCTTGTATGGTAATAGCTGGCGAGCTAATAGTTCCACCACGCCAGCTGTCAGACGCCAGGCAAGAGGGTGACTGGCAGACATTGGCTTCTTACGCTCAAATACTTCCTTTACGGACAGCTGGGTACTGCTGTGGGCAGAGGAGAAGTAACCGCTCAAGGGCAGAGACGGTGTGGAGGAGGGTGGCTGTGAAGGTGCAAGGGATGAAGACAATGCACCGGAAGGAGGAAGAGGAGAAGGAGGGTGGCTTGTCTTTTGGGTGCTGCTTTTCCTCAGGTGTTCTTGCCATAGCTGTTTGTGCCTTTTCTCCAGGTGCCTTCGTAAGGCACTTGTCCCTACGTGAGAGTTGGCCTTTCCACGGCTCAATTTTTGCTGGCAGAGAGAACATATGGCTTTGCTCCGATCTGAGACACACATGTTAAAAAATTTCCAAACCGCTGAGCCCCCCTGGGGTGATGGCGCTACGGCAGCTGATGTTGAAGGGCATGTTGGCTGGGTGTCCATAGCTGGCGATACATGGTGCCGGACACTGCCCCTAGCTATTTCTGAGGACGAGCTCCCTCTGCTTCTATCATGGAGTCGTCTCCTCCTACTCCTTTCTGACTCCCCCTCTGAACTGTCCCCCTGGTCATCTCCTCTACTGGGAACATACGTGGCATCTGTATAATCATCATCATAATCCTCCTGCCCAGCTTCGCTTTCTTCAGACACCTCCACAACTGCACCAACTTCAGGTGGTTCATCATCCCCCTCCTCACACGTTACTTCCATACTATCGCCACCTAACTCAAACGTATGAGGTGGTGTACCTGCGCCTTCTTCTTGTTGTTGCAGTAGTGGCTGTGAATCAGTGATTTCACCACCACCACCAAATAACTCCTGCGAAGTGTCAAATGCAGCAGATGTGGTGCTTGTACTAGCGCTGGGGGCACTGGCTGTGGGAGATGAGGTGTTCTGTGTTAAATACTCAGCTACGTCCTCACAATTTTGGGAAGTGATGGCACGTGCCTTCTTCTGAGCACTGTATTTTGGGCCAGGTCCGCACGAAATCACAGCAACACCTCCTCGCACAGACCTGCCGGTGCCAGGTGGCCTTCCTCTGGGTCTGCCTCTTCCTCTACCTGGTTTGTCCATTTTGACCATCTCGGGGGGATGCTAGGTATATGCAGTGAGCTGGGTTCACTCAACACAACAGGTAGTTATATGCAGAGAGGTGTGTTCACTGAACAATAAAGGTAGTTATATGCAGTTAGGTGGGTTCACTGAACAGTAAAGGTAGTTATATGCAGTGAGGTGGGTTCACTGAACAATAAAGGTAGTTATATGCAGTGAGGTGGGTTCACTCAACAGTAAAGGTAGTTATATATGCAGTGAGGTGGGTTCACTCAACACAACAGGTAGTTATATGCAGTGAGGTGGGTTCACTCAACACAACAGGTAGTTAGATGCAGTGAGGTGGGTTCACTGAACAGTAAAGGTAGTTATATATATGCAGTGAGTTGGGTTCACTCAACACAACAGGTAGTTAGATGCAGTGAGCTGGGTTCACTCAACACAACAGGTAGTTATATGCAGTGAGCTGGGTTCACTCAACAGTAAAGGTAGTTATATATGCAGTGAGCTGGGTTCACTCAACACAACAGGTAGTTAGATGCAGTGAGCTGGGTTCACTCAACACAACAGGTAGTTAGATGCAGTGAGGTTGGTTCACTGAACAGTAAAGGTAGTTATATGCAGTGAGGTGGGTTCACTCAACACAACAGGTAGTTATATGCAGTGAGGTGGGTTCACTGAACAATAAAGGTAGTTATATGCAGTGAGGTGGGTTCACGCAACACAACAGGTAGTTAGATGCAGTGAGCTGGGTTCACTGAACAATAAAGGTAGTTATATGCAGTGAGGTGGGTTCACTCAACACAACAGTTAGTTAGATGCAGTGAGCTGGGTTCATTGAACAATAAAGGTAGTTATATATGCAGTGAGCCGGGTTCACTCAACACAACAGGTAGTTAGATGCAGTGAGCTGGGTTCACTGAACAGTAAAGGTAGTTTTATGCAGTGAGCTGGGTTCACTCAACACAACAGGTAGTTAGATGCAGTGAGCTGGGTTCACTGAACAGTAAAGGTAGTTTTATGCAGTGAGCTGGGTTCACTCAACACAACAGGTAGTTATATGCAGTGAGATGGGTTCATTGAACAATAAAGGTAGTTATATATGCAGTGAGCCGGGTTCACTCAACACAACAGGTAGTTAGATGCAGTGAGCTGGGTTCACTCAACACAACAGGTAGTTAGATACAGTGAGGTTGGTTCACTGAACAGTAAAGGTAGTTATATGCAGTGAGGTGGGTTCACTCAACACAATAGGTAGTTAGATGCAGTGAGCTGGGTTCACTGAACAATAAAGGTAGTTATATGCAGTGAGGTGGGTTCACTCAACACAACAGGTAGTTAGATGCAGTGAGCTGGGTTCACTGAACAATAAAGGTAGTTAGATCTCTCAGCGGCTTTTGATACAGTTGACCACGACATCCTGCTTAACAGACTGCAGGAGTACTGTGGCATCAGTGGATCAGTCCTTCAGTGGTTCAGATCATTCCTGACTGACAGAACACAGAGAGTATCCCTAGGTCCTTTAATGTCCAAACCTGCACCTCTACAATTCGGAGTGCCACAAGGATCAATCCTATCCCCTCTGCTGTTTGCAATCTACATGTTGCCACTCGGTACACTTATCCAACGTCATGGCCTGACATATCACTGCTACGCCGATGACACACAGCTATACCTGTCCTTCACACCTGGTGGAACAGACCCTACTCCAAAAATAAACTCTTGCTTAGCTGAGCTACAGGCATGGATGAATGATAACTGGTTGAAACTGAATGCTGACAAAACTGAGGTCCTGTTTGTCCAAAGCCAGCACTCGCCATCAGAACAGCTCTATCCTAAAGCAACACCAATCAGGATTGGGAATTCAGACATAAACAGCTCCAACCTTGTGTGCAGCCTTGGCGTACTAATCGATGGGGAATTGAGTTTCAGAAACCAAATTTCATCTGTAGTTAAATCTTCCTACTTTCATCTGAAGAACATTGCAAAGATTAAACATCTGATTCCCCCAGAGGATCTTCCAACCCTAGTCCACGCCTTCATCACATCACGGCTGGACTACTGCAATGCCCTTTATGCTGGCCTCCCCAAAAAGGACCTGTGTCGCCTGCAATTAGTGCAGAATGCTGCTGCCAGATTGCTAACAAACCAGCCTCGCCACTGTCACATTACACCGATCCTTCGCTCACTGCACTGGCTACCAGTAGAATGGAGAATACTCTTCAAGATTGGACTGCTGACATTCAAATTCCTGTACAATCTGGGCCCTGGATACATGAAGGACTTGCTGAAGCTGCACCACACCTCTCACAACCTCAGATCAGCAAGTTCTATAAACTTGGTCACTCCCAGAGTGCACCTCAAAAGATCTGGAGATAGAGCCTTCTGTCATGCTGCCCCTACTCTTTGGAACTCCCTGCCACACCCAGTAAAGACAGCACCACCCCTGGAGCTATTCAAATCCAGACTGAAAAGCCACCTGTTTAGCCTGGCATTTCCAGACTTATAAAATTCTTCCTCTGTACCACGATGGTCGGAGCCATGCTTATGCGCTTTGAGTCCCACGGGAGAAAAGCGCTTTACAAATGTTATTTGTTGTTGTTGTTATATGCAGTGAGGTGGGTTCACTGAACAGTAAAGGTAGTTATATGCAGTGAGCTGGGTTCACTCAACACAACAGGTAGTTATATGCATTGAGGTGGGTTCACTGAACAATAAAGGTAGTTATATGCAGTGAGGTGGGTTCACTCAACAGTAAAGGTAGTTATATGCAGTGAGCTGGGTTCACTCAACACAACAGGTAGTTATATGCAGTGAGGTGGGTTCACTCAACACAACAGGTAGTTAGATGCAGTGAGCTGGGTTCACTCAACAGAAAGCTAGGTATATGCAGTGATGAGGTGGGTTAAGTAAACACAACAGGTACTGGGTATATGCAGTACTGGGTAGTACAATGTGCAGCTCTCTGTCACACACACAGGTAGTCACTGAATGTGCTGGGTTGCTGGCAGTGGCACACACAGTATGAATTAGTAAGCCTGTGTCTGCAACAAAAGTGTCAGTTTGACACACACACACACAAAAAAAAGAACAGGTTTAGCTCTGAAAAGAGCTGTTGAGGGGTGCTATAAAAGCAATAATAATCAGCCAGGAACAAGCTAAGCAGCCAAGAACCTAACTAATCTGTCCCTAGGAGAACAATCTGCAGCAGCTCGCCCTAGTCTGTCTAATAGCAGGCAGACGAGTGACTCTAATGGCCGGCGAGCCTGCCTTATATAAGGGGGGGGGGGGGGGGGGAGGCTCCAGGGCTTAGTGTAGCCTGAATGGCTACAATGTGCCTGCTGACTGTGATGCAGAGGGTGGTCAAAGTTGACCCTCATAGTGCATTATGGGGCGAATCGAACTTCCGTAAAAGTTCGTCTGGTCCAGGCGAATGCGAACCACCAAAGTTCGCCTGGAACCGTTCGCCGGCGAACCGTTCGCTACATCTCTACCAGCTAATCCGTCTGCTACTCATGCCAACGTTACATGCATGATGCCACAGAAAAAAAGGAAGATTACAGCAAGATTAAGTACAAAAAGAAGACAAAGAAGATTGAGAAGAAGTAGATGGTGAAGAAGATGAAGAAGAAATTATGAAAATGAAGAGAAGAATATGATGAAGAAGTATGGCTCAGTATGGATATTTGCACAACATCCAACTCTCGCACATCTCAAAAAAGAGCTGTCACAACTTTTCCACATGGAACAATTACATACGCTCCAGGCCTTGGATAGACGCACTAAAGGTTTTTTCAAGACCTGGAAGAAATATATACTAAGTTCATTTACAATTCTGAAATTTTGAATTCTGATTCTATTAGTAATAATTATCACGGAAATCTGGAAGTGGGTGGAGCTGTGATCGAAACCACTCGAATCCGGAATCGGGTGCATCCGAGCACCCCTGGTTCAGGTAAACCAAAATGTAAGACGCTGAAACCATAGTTTTATCAGTAGTTGTACCGTCATATAAATCAGCGTAATATCTTTGGAATTCACTAATTATTTGCCCCGGATCATAGATCATTTGACCCGATTTGTTTCTAAGGGCTCAAACCCACTAGAAGCATTTTCTAAGTACTAGTGATTTGAAAAAGCTCTTGCTAGTGCAATTCTAAGTGAGGATTTTAATAAAATCACATCACTCAAGTGGGATCACACCATATAGCTTTTCAAATCGCAATGCGCTCAGAAAAGCGCTCCTAGTGGGTTCCAGGCCTAATGGGGTTGAGCCTGTTAAGGGTTAATCTCTGAACTCGCTTTTTGGCCAGCATAATGTCCATTTTATTGGGGGTTTTTCATAGAATTTTTGAGCTGTTAGGTGCAGGGCTTTATCTGCTTTACGAAAAAAGGAGTGTCTTATGTTCTTGCCGTAGCATACTCAGTTTGGACAGAACCAAAGAGGATTTGTGTCGAGCATGCTTACATTCTAAATCTCAAATCTCAGACTTCAAATATAAAACCCACTGCATGTCACATTTGCACTTGGTGGAGGCCAGCTTAATAAATTCCCTCCTAATGGTGGCCTTATGAGCCACCCACCTTATACCCCTAGATGTGTCCTCAGGTCTGTTTGTAACAAAGTATGAGGTGATCTCTGAAGTTATATGGGGTTTAAATTCCTGGTCACTCAATAAGGAATCATTCAGTAGTGATGGCCCGAACGGTTTGCATGCGAACTTATTCGCGTGAACATCGCTGGTTTGCATTCGATTGCGTGTTATGCGATTTCGACCCGCCCCCTATACTACATCATTGGGCTAAACTTTGACCCTCTACATCACAGTCAGCAGACACATAGAAGCCAATCAGGCTACACTCCCTCCTGGAAAGCCCCCCCCCCCCTCCTTCATAAAAGGCAGCAGCGTCGGCCATTTTCTCACTCAGTCTGCTGCTGATATTAGGGAGAGAAGGGAGAGACATTAGAGATGAGATAGGGAAAGCTTAGTTAGGCTCTTGTTAGGTTTGTTACCTTGTCCTTGCTGATACTTATTGCTAAAAAGCTCCCCAAAACAGCTCTGTTGAGAGCTAATGTTCTTGTGATGTGTTTTTTTTTTTTGCTTGTGTGGTCCACTGACACTTACATATACAGCCCTGTCTGTCGCAGCTGGCCCTTGCTAATTGCTATACTGTGCCAGGCCCAGCACATTCAGTGTCTACATTTTCACTGTACCTGTGTGTGTGACAGCTGCACATTTGTAATACCAGTCCGTGCATACCTGTTCACTGCACCTGTGTGACCGCACGCAGTTTTATATACCAGTCACTGCATACCTGTTCACTGTACCTGTGTGTGTGACAGCTGCACATTTGTAATACCAGTCCGTACATACCTGTTCACTGCACCTGTGTGTGAGACAGCTGCACATTTGTAATACCAGTGCGTGCATACCTGTTCACTGCACCTGTGTGTGTGACAACTGCACATTGTATTGATACCAGTCCGTGCATACCTGTTCACTGCACCTGTGTAACAGCACGTGGTTTTATATACCAGTCACTGCATACCTTTCACTGCACCTGTGTGACAGCACGCAGTTTTATATACCAGTCACTGCATACCTTTTCACTGCACCTGTGTGACTGCACATTGTTATACCAGCAGTCAGTGTATACCTTTCACTGCACCTGTGTGCATACCTTTCACTTCATCCCCCCAATATGGACAAAACAGGCAGAGCCAGAGGCAGGCCACCTGACAGGTCTGTTCGAGGTCGTGCTGTCATGATTTTGTGTGGCCCTAGACCAAAGTACAGTGTTCAGAAGGCATGTGCCATCAACCCCCAAGATTGTCAGGACGTAGTTGACTATTTAATCAGAATCAGAATCAGAATTGTTTTATTTCGCCAAGCATGACTGGGTCATGCCCGGAACTGGGTTTGGCACAATACTGAGCGGTACATAGACAGAAAGGCAGGACAAAGCGTCAGAATAAGCAAGACAATATTTACATACACAGATTAACACAGAACACCTCATCTTCCTCAGCTTCTGCATGGAACCATGACATCTCTTCCTCCTCCTGCTCTGATTCTGGCATCCCACTTAACAACTCAATCGGCCACTAGTGGCGCTCATCTGAGCTAGGATATCCGAGATACTCGGATATCCTAGCTCTTTTTTCACTATTCGAGCTCGAATACTGAGCTCGAATAGTATTAGCTATCCGGGCTGTGCTATCCGAGCGCACTCGGATAGCAAGCAGCTATCCGGAGATATCCTAGCTATCCGAGCTCGGATAGCGTCACGAGCTCGGATAGCGTCACGACAGACGTCACCTCGAGTCCTCACAAGCGAATCAGAGGGCTCCCAGCGCTCTGACTGTAGCCAATCACAGAGGGGGAGCCTGGCCAAGCCCCCCTCTATAAATACCGGACGCCATCTTGCCTCACTCGTCCTGCTTGCGACTTACTGACTGATAGTACTAAGAGACTGCTCCAGTGCTTTTTGTCTGTGTGCAAGTGCATTTCTATTGTTCTAAACCAAGCGTTTTTACATTCCAACACTTGATATTCAACTGTATTGCTTTGTATTGTAGATAGATTGTATTTTAGGCAGTCTAGTTTGTGTGATTAGGGACTAGGGAGGGAGAAAGTCTGCCCTGTGCCTAGGCAAGGCAGCCTGCCCTGCTCTGTGCTCTAGTCTCTAGTTACCTGTGCTCTCACCTGTCCTACTCTACTCCTGTACTACTACTTCTGTGTTAGATAGATTATTGTACTATTTTGTAGTTAGCAAGGCCCAGCTTTACTGCTCTACCTGTCCTGCTGTATCTGCTCTCTGTAATCTAGTCACACCTGTTCTATTATTTAGCTAGATTCTTCTATTGTTTAGTTAGTAGTACTGTAGTGTACTGTACTCTAGTCTGTGTATAGAGACCGTTCGTCACCGCGTTACCTAGGGTCTTTGTGTGCGCAGTGCACATCTGCGCTGTCCGCACCCTCTCGTTAGTGCTACACCCGTCCTATTGTTTATATATTACTTCTATTGTGTATTCGCTGAATTGTACTGTAGTCTGTGTATAGGGACACTGTCAGTCAGCGTCAGCTAGGGTCTTTGTGTGTGTAGTGCACATCTGCGCTGTCCGCACCCTCTCGTTAGTGCTACACCCGTCCTATTGTTTATATATTACTTCTATTGTGTATTCGCTGAATTGTACTGTAGTCTGTGTATAAGGACACCGTCAGTCAGCGTCAGCTAGGGTCTTTGTGTGCGCAGTGCACGTCTGCGCTGTCCGCACCCTCTCGTTAGTGCTACACCCGTCCTATTGTTTATATATTACTTCTATTGTGTATTCGCTGAATTGTACTGTAGTCTGTGTATAGGGACACCGTCAGTCAGTGTCAGCTAGGGTCTTTGTGTGCGCAGTGCACGTCTGCGCTGTCCGCACCCTCTCGTTAGTGCTACACCCGTCCTATTGTTTATATATTACTTCTATTGTGTATTCGCTGAATTGTACTGTAGTCTGTGTATAGGGACACCGTCAGTCAGCGTCAGCTAGGGTCTTTGTGTGTGCAGTGCGCACTCTCCCGTTAGCGCTACACTGATCTCTGCTGTAGAGTACACCCGTCCGTCACCTCACACACCCACCATAACCAGTCCCACCCCATTAAAGTACCCCACTTGTCCCACCCGCCTTTACATACATACGTTTTTTTTTCATTTGTATAATATTAAAAATATACGATGTCTGGCACTGGCAGCCGCGGTTTGGGCAGGGGCAGCAAGGGCATCGCCAAGAGAGGAGGTCGTGGGCGTGGCAGCCGCGCCACCACCACCATGCGCAATTCTGCGTCTGCACCACTGGCAATTCCGCCATTAGCCACTGGCCGTGGACGCCTTGGCCGCCCAACAGCTGGGAGTCACGCTGCAGAGACACAGCAGCAGCAGCGTGAGGCGAAAATGTTCCTCCCACCGGCAGGTCGTAGCCGTCCTATTGAGGAGAAGACTCTGTGGTGGAACTGATGGTGGATGAGCAGGCCACCATTAGCTCTGGAACCGAGTCCTCCACCCCCGCCACCACTCCTGTTCGCAAGAGCAGCAGCAGCCGATCAGCACTGCCTGGGGAGGAGGAGGAGGAGGAGTGCAGTTCTCCAGCCCCAGCGGGCGACACCAGCACCCTGTCACTCAGCACCTTCTTATCCCCAAGCACAGTGGGGTTATGGAGTGCTGTTGCAGCAGAATTGGAGGAGGAAGGAATGCTGATGGGCACTTTGGGGGATGATGCTTTGGACAGTCAGACAGTGGTGACTGTCCATCCGCCCATGCATGCAGAAGGGGAGTTTGTGGGATCCCAGCAGGACATGTTTGCGGAGGGGGAGGATGATGATGACAGGGTGAAGGACAGAGACTGGGTGCCAGGTCCTGGGAGTGGGGATGTCATCAGCTCTGAGGAGGAGGAGGAGGATGCGTCTGTGGGTCTTGCTAGAAGGATCAGCATCGCAGGCATGGGCAGGATCACAAGTGGGCGTGGTATGCAGGCCACACAGCGTGCTGATCCGGAGACGAGTTCTGCCAGTGCCGCCACCAGCCGCACCAAGAACACCCCCCCAACCACCACAGGGAGACCAGCGGCAGCAGCACCTTCCAGCCGAAGGGGCAACTTCACCTCCCCAATATGGAATTTTTTCACCCTGCCATATGTGGAGTGCAAGTATGCCACCTGCAACCAGTGCCGCAAGCAGCTCAGCAGAGGGAAGGAGCCCTCTGCGTTTGGCACCACCTCTCTGGTCAACCATCTTGCAGGCAAACATTTTCATGAGCATGAGGAGTTCGTGAAGTTGAAGGAAGCTGGCAGTGGCAGACCCGCCACCACTGCGAAGCCGTCGGCAGCAGCCACCCGCCCTCCTCCACCTCCTCCAGCAGCACCAGCAGGAGTGCGTCAACAATGCACTGCTCCTTCTCCCTCTGCAACTCCCGCCGCCAACACTGAGGCCTGTTCTGGCAGCCAGTCCTCAGTGGCCTCCTCTGCTCCCTCCACTGATTCCCGTGCCAGCAAAAAGCGTCGCCAGACCCTGCTCAGCGACACCTTCCAGGGGGTGGTCAGGGTTCTGCCTCCCAGCAGCCGTCGCGTGCGTCAGCTGAACGGCTTGCTGGCATGGGCCGTGTGCTCCCAACTCCTGCCTTATTCCCTTGTGCAGGAGGGGAGCGACATGCGTGCACTCCTGATGTGTGCAGCCCCCGATTGGCCAATCCCCAGCCGACATTTTTTCTCACGCACGGCCAGCCCTGCACTTCACCGCTCTATGATGGCCAATGTCGGGAGAGGGCTGGAGCACGCAGTGGGTCAACGGGTCCACGTCACCATGGACTCGTGGAGCAGCCGGTTTGGGACAGGCCGCTATCTGTCCTTCACCGCACATTGGGTCAGCTTGGTGGAAGGGGGTGAGGAGGGGGGAGCAGCATCGGGCACTGTCAGAGCAGCAGCAGCAACAACGCGGGTGGTGCCACCATGCAGGGTCAGCGGAATTGCAGCGGGTTCCTCTGATCCGCTTCCATCCTCTGGCATACCAGCCCAAACCCCCCGCCTCAGCAGCAGCGTGAAGCCCCGCCACTGCCAAGCGCTGCTGAAATTGGTCAGCCTGGGGAAGACCAAACTGACGGCGAACCATGTCCTGGCCAAACTCCGAGAGCAGGAGAGGAATTGGCTGACCCCCAGAGGCCTCAGAGTCGGAGAGGTGGTGTCCGACAATGGAGCAAACCTGGTTGCTGCAATCAGCAGGGGAGACCTGACCCACATCCCCTGCCTGGCACACGTCCTGAACCTGGTAGTCCAAAAGTTCCTGCGGACCTACCAGGGGATGGACCGACTCCTTGAGGCGGCAAGGAAGGTCGTGCGTCATTTCCGGCACTCGCCTGCAGCCGTGGCGAGCCTGGAAGAGGTGCAGAAGGAGCTGCACCTGCCACAGCACCGGCTCATGCTCATTGTTCCAACTCGCTGGAAATCCACCCTGGCGATGTTGGAGCGTCTGGTTGAACAGAGGCAGGCTGTCAGCCAGTACGTTGCACGAGCAACAGTTGCCTCCCTCACTGCAACTGGGCGTGCCGCCACCAACCTCCCGTCCATCATCTCCACGGAGGACTGGGGGCACATGCAGCAGGTGTGCTCAGTCCTGGCACCCTTCCTGCAGGCCACCAACATAGTGAGCAGGGACCATGCAATGGTGTACGAGTGGGTCCCCTTGGTGTGTATGTGCTGGACAGGGCCCTGTATGCACTGCTGGAAGAGGGAGCGGCAGCCTTGGACCAGCAGGAGCTGCAGGCAGCTTCACAGGCCACCTCTGAGGAGGAGGGCTTGGAGTTGGTGGAGGTCCCTGACCTTGCTGCTGATGAGGGGGAGCAGCAGAGCACAGCTGGACTGGTTCGGGGGTGGAGAGAGGATGAGGTGGAGGGGGCAGAGGAAGAGGAGGACAGCACTGTCGGCTCTGGGGCTGCCGATGATGTGCCAGCAAACGTGGCCAGACTCTTCCCAATGGCAGCGCACATGCTGAGGTGCCTGCGCAAGGACCCAAGGGTCATCCAGATGAAGAAGAGGGAGGACATCTGGGTCTGCATGATGGTGGACCCACGTCTGAAGGGGAAGCTCTGCCAGTTCCTGCCTGCAGGAGGAGACCGTGCGCAACAAATGAGGGATTTGCAGCTGTCCCTTGTTGAGCGCTTGCAGGAAGCCTTCCCTGAGCCATCCACCCTCACTGTCCAGCCAGCACAGAGGCAGCAGCAGGTGCCTGCATCCACCAGCAGCAAGCGCACACGCACCACAGACCTGCTGTCTCTGACCAACGAGCTCTACATGAGTGTAGAGCTGCCAGGGACTAGAGAGGAGGTGCCTGCAGCAGCATCCTTCTCCTCTAGTCACAGACAGCGCTTGACCCGCATGGTGGCTGACTACATGGGGTCCTTCAGCGGGCTTAACAGCATGGCCCCTGTTGATCCCATGGAGTATTGGGTCAAGCACCTGCCGATCTGGAGCGAGCTTGTGCAGTACGCCCTGGAAGTGCTCTCCTGCCCCCCTTCCAGCGTACTGTCAGAGAGTGGCTTCAGTGCAGCCGGTGGAGTCGTCACTGAGAAGCGATCTCGTCTGTCTCACAAGTCTGTGGACAGACTGACATTTCTCAAAATGAACCAGGCTTGGGTGGAAGGCGAATTCCTGGCCCCTGTTGTCGGCGAGAGGGGGACATGAAGTGACGCTGCTGCTGTATTTCTTCCTGCTGTCTGTGTGTCTCCACTGCCAGGGAACACATTACAAGGTGCTGCTGCCCATGCGCCACCAGCTATAACGCTCAACAATAGCTGCATTATTTTGAAGGAAAAAAATAAATAAATTATTTTAGAGGTGTCCGGGTTGAAAACTGTGCTGTCCCAATTGTGTATTGGACACAATGTGGGCTTCACGACCGCTGTCTGGAACCTCATGGTGTTCATTTATGGCCCTGGAACCACCGCTAGGACCCAGGGCCTATTATGTCTCACTGCCTGCCCTCCTGCCTGCTGCCAAATGCCAGTCTGCCACACACTTATCCTCCTCACGCTGCCTGCTGTTATATTTCCTCCTACTGTCTGTGTCTCCTCTCCACTGCCAGGGAACACATTACAAGGTGCTGCTGCCCATGCGCCACCAGCTATTACGCTCAACAATAGCTGCATTATTTTGAAAAAAAAAATTGTAATTATTTTAGAGGTGTCCGGGTTGAAAACTGTGCTGTCCCAATTGTGTATTGGACACAATGTGGGCTTCACGACCGCTGTCTGGAACCTCATGCTGTTCATTTACGGCCCTGGAACCACTGCTAGGACCCAGGGCCTATTGTGTCTCACTGCCTGCCCTCTTGCCTGCTGCCAAATGCCAGTCTGCTACACACTTATCCTCCTCACGCTGCCTGCTGTTATATTTCCTCCTGCTGTCTGTGTCTCCTCTCCACTGCCAGGGAACACATTACAAGGTGCTGCTGCCCATGCGCCACCAGCTATTACGCTCAACAATAGCTGCATTATTTTGAAAAAAAAAATTGTAATTATTTTAGAGGTGTCCGGGTTAAAAACTGTGCTGTCACAATTGTGTATTGGACACAATGTGGGCTTCACGAGCGCTGTCTGGAACCTCATGCTGTTCATTTACGGCCCTGGAACCACCGCTAGGACCCAGGGCCTATTATGTCTCGCTGCCTGCCCTCCTGCCTGCTGCCAAATGCCAGTCTGGCACACACTTATCCTCCTCACGCTGCCTGCTGTTATATTTCCTCCTGCTGTCTGTGTCTCCTCTCCACTGCCAGGGAACACATTACAAGGTTCTGCTGCCCATGCGCCACCAGCTATTACGCTTAACAATAGCTGCATTATTTTGAAAAAAAAAATGTAATTATTTTAGAGGTGTCCGGGTTGAAAACTGTGCTGTCCCAATTGTGTATTGGACACAATGTGGGCTTCACGACCGCTGTCTGGAGCCTCATGCTGTTTATTTACGGCCCTGGAACCACTACTAGGACCCAGGGCCTATTATGTCTCGCTGCCTGCCCTCCTGCCTGCTAGGGCTGATCGGAACAGCTGAATTCCGATTTCGTCGAAATTTCGTGTACCGCATGCGAAAACCGAGTTTCGTGTTCCAAATTTTCGTGTTCCGAGTGCATTTCTATTAAATTAAATAGTGTTAACTTCTGCGGTTAATTGTAAAGCCCCCGTACATGCTATCATCACCAAATTTGGCATGTATGTTAAGCAGATGAGTAGGAACATGGTAAAAAAAAAATTGTGAAAAGAGCTTATAGTTTTTGAGCAAATCGATTTCAAAGTTTCATAAGAAAAATGTTTTTTAAACTGTGTAAAATGACACTGCTGCAGAACAGGTTACTGCATTCCGAGTTCTGTATACATATTGTATACATTTCATGAAAACAGACAGCGTGGGGTCCCCCCTCCCAAGCCTCCTTAACCCCTTGTCCCCCATGCAGGCTGGGATAGCCAGAATGCGTAGTCCCGGCCACGTGGGGCTTCGCACCCTGAGCTATACCAGCCCGCATGGTCCATGGTATGGGGGGGCTCTGGAGGAGAGGGGCGGCCAACCTCCCCCTCTCCCCCAGAGCCCTTGTCCAATCCATGGACAAGGGGCTCTTCCCCACCTCCGGTGCCCTAGGAGGAGGTGGGGGCCGCCGATGTCCTGGGGGGTTCATGGTGCCATCCGGGGTTCCCCTTTAACAAGCGGACCCTGGAAGCCGCCCCCTCCCCAGGAGAAATGAGTATAGGGGTACACGGTACCCCTTACCCATTTCAGCAGAGTTAAAAAAAGAAATAAAAACACGACAACGAAAAAAGTCCTTTATTGTTCTAAATTAACCAGGGATACTTACCTTGCAATAATCTCACGCCAGTAACCTCAGGAGTGATCCCACGCCAGTATCCTCTTATGACATCCCACCACCCTCCCACACTGACGAACTCCCACCACTGAATGGTCACAGTCAGCCTCTGCATCTGTATAGCAGAGGCTGAGAACACGAAAATTTTGCCTTTAAAACAAGAAATTTCGGCAAACAGTGATGCAATCAAAATGGCCACTGGGAAATCCCCGATCGCTGGAGGCCACACTAGAGTGGCGAAAGCAGTGATTTTTCACATAGATGGTGGGTCCAGGTGACCAGAGCAGGAGGTGCCCTAATCCCCTGGACCCACCCATTCATGTGAAATAACGCTTATTCTGACACTCTGAGGTGGCCTCCGGGGAACGGGGATTCCCCAGCAGCCATTTTGTTTATGACACTGTTTGCCGAAAATTCTTGTTTTAGCAAACAATTTTCGTGTGTCTAGCTTATGCAATACAGATTGCAGAGGCTGTCTACAGCCATTCATCCCCAGGAGTTCTGCAGGATCGGCCATGCGGGCTGGTATAGCTCAGGGTGCGAAGCCCCACGTGGCCGGGACTCCGCATTCTGGCTATCCCAGCCTGCATGGGGGACAAGGGGTTAAGGAGGCTTGGGAGGGGGGACCCCACGCTGTCTGTTTTCATGAAATGTATACAATATGTATACAGAACTCGGAATGCAGTAACCTGTTCTGCAGCAGTGTCATTTTACACAGTTTAAAAATCATTTTTCCTATGAAACTTTAAAATTGTTTATTTCAAAAACTATAAGCTCTTTTCACAAAAAATGTTTTTACCATGTTCCTACTCATCTGCTTAATATACATGCCAAATTTGGCGATGATAGCATGTAAGGGGGCTTCACAATTCACCACGGAATTTAGCACAATTGACTTCAATGTAAACACAAATTCGGTACTCGGAATTGCAGAATTTTCGAGTTTCGAGTGCTTACTCGGAACTGCCAAATTCCGATGGCAAACTCGAAATTCGGAATCCGACAGCTCAGCCCTACTGCCAAATGCCAGTCTGGCACACACTTATCCTCCTCACGCTGCCTGCTGTTATATTTCCTCCTGCTGTCTGTGTCTCCTCTCCACTGCCAGGGAACACATTACAAGGTTCTGCTGCCCATGCGCCACCAGCTATTACGCTTAACAATAGCTGCATTATTTTGAAAAAAAAATGTAATTATTTTAGAGGTGTCCGGGTTGAAAACTGTGCTGTCCCAATTGTGTATTGGACACAATGTGGGCTTCACGACCGCTGTCTGGAACCTCATGCTGTTCATTTACGGCCCTGGAACCACTACTAGGACCCAGGGCCTATTATGTCTCGCTGCCTGCCCTCCTGCCTGCTGCCAAATGCCAGTCTGCCACACACTTATCCTCCTCACACTGCCTGCTGCTATATTTCCTCCTGCTGTCTGTGTCTCCTCTCCACTGCCAGGGAACACATTACAAGGTGCTGCTGCCCATGCGCCATCAGCTATTATGCTCAAAAATAGCTGCCTCCTGCCTGCATCAATTTGAAAAAAAAATTGTACTTCATTTAGAGGTGTCCAAGACACATAATATAATGATAGAGAAGAAGAAGAAGAAGAAGAAGAAGACAATTTTGGACACACCTTCTCATGCCAACACTTTTCATGAAGTTAATTTACTATTTTTGATACCTTTTTTATAACTACTACATCACCACATAATCACTTGATGTTCTTCTTCATAAAAAAGGTGGTTTCATGCATCATTGACCTCCAATACAAGTTTTAAAAGCTATTTAAGGCCAGCTCAAATATTTTACTCGAATACAGACTCGGATGGTGACGTCGGATATCCGAGGTCGAATCGGATATTCGATTAACTCGAATATCGAACTTCGAGTGAATTCGGATAGTTTACTATCCGAATTCGACCAAATTCGAATAGGATAATGAGGTATCCGAGCAACACTGTCGGCCACCACCACCAAAGTGCCATCATCCCAGGGCTCAGCGGTGTGGAAATTTTTTTGTGTGTCTGCCTCAGATGAGAGCAATGCCACCTGTACTCTCTGCCACCGAAAATTAAGCTGTGGAAAGACCAAGACCCGCATAGGGACAACTTCCTTACGAAGGCACATGATGACAAAGCACAAACTGCAATGGGATGACCACCTGAGGAAAAGCAGCACACAAAAGCAAACCCACACACCGCAATGGAAGATACCAGGCCGCAATTATTTCTCAAAAAAGGCGATACCCAAACTGTACCGTGATGTTGAAAGGCAAGTGGTGTCCTCTGGCACACAGCGTTGGGTCAAGGGTCCATCTGACCACGGATGCCTGGTCTGCAAAGCACGATCAGGCCTGCCCGAAGACTAAGGCCTCAATTCACTAAGATCATGCTGAAGATAATAAGGCAAGGGAAAACTTACCACCACACAGTGAGAGAGTTATTTTATCTCTTCATTTCTTACGTTACCTCCTCTTTAGTTAAAGCAAGAAGTTTTAAATCAGGATGATACCATTTATTGGCTAACTACAAATGAATAAGAATAAACAAGCTTTCGGCCTTGCAGCCTTCGTCAGGTTTATATCCTGTTAGTTTGCAAGCTGGTGGTACAGACAGCTTATATACATGCAACATCAAAAGGAAAAACAGATATTTTTTTCAAGCATAAATACATCATTAAGATGCCTTAATACAAACAGACCATCTAAATGGGGTAAGATAAGGATCCTTGTTTACTTTATTGCTCACAGACCTGGTATTAGGATTGACCCAGAGGTATCGTAAATTCTTAGTTCACAAGTTCAGCTAGGGTGGCTGAGACAGTTCATATATCATCAATCTCATACCAATATAGAAAGTTGTTGTCCTTATTCAGACCCTTCTGCACAGCTTTGAAACAATTTATAAATTTTGTTTCTGCTATTAATCGGTCATTTGACGTTTTGAAGCCGCCCTTCAGGGCAGTGACACGAAGATCATCCATGCTGTGTCCGTTGGACCGAAAGTGTGTAGCAACTGGGAGTCCAGATTTGGTATCATTAATAGTGTGCCTGTGTCCATTCATACGTTTGCGCAGAGTTTGTCCAGTTTCTCCCACGTACATAACATTGGGGCATTTAGCACACATGATCAGATATACCAGATTGGTGGACCCACAAGAAAATTTACCTTGTATTCTGTACTCCTGTTGTGAACCTGGTATCGTTACCCTGTCAGTGGAGTAAATGTGTCTGCAGGTCCCACATATTTTTTGTCGGCAAGGTGATGTTCCGTTTTGTTGAGGCCTATTCAAAGAGCTCCTGACAATCATCTGTTTTAGATTGTGTGGTTGCCGATATGACAAGAGTGGAGGTTTAGGGAATATCGTTCTCAGTCTGTGATCCTTGTGTAAAATGGGATGAAGTTCCTTAGCAATCCTCCTTAAGATTTCCAGGTGTGGGTTGTAGGTGACAACCAAAGGGACACGTTCCTCTTTCTGGTTTTGCTTATATTTCAGGAGTTCAGTCCTGGGGATGTTGATGGCTTTCCTGATTTGGGCCTCAGCCATGGGAGGACTGTAACCTTGTTTAATGAAAGTGTTCTTAAGGTGATCCAGGTGCTTGTCTCTGTCCATCCTGTCAGAACAAATCCGGTTGTACCTTATAGCTTGGCTGTAAATTATAGAGTTCTTAATGTGCTTGGGATGAAAACTGTCATATCTTAGGTATGTGGGACGGTCTGTAGGTTTGCGATACACAGAGGTTTGTATGTTGTTACCCCTGATGTATATGGTGGTGTCCAGAAAGTTAATCTCTGTGTGAGAGTAGGTAAGTTTCAATTTGATTGTAGGATGGAAGGCATTGAAGTTCCTGTGGAACTGGAGAAGATCATCCTCACTTGCGGACCAGATGATTAAAATATCATCAATGAAGCGGAAGTAGGCCAAGGGTTTTATGCCACATGCATTGAGGTATTCCTCTTCGATTTTGGCCATGAATAGATTTGCATACTGTGGAGCGAATCGCGAACCCATTGCCACGCCCATCTGCTGTAAATAGAGGTCCTGTCCAAAAGTGAAATAATTATGAGTGAGAATGAATTTGATCAGTCCAGTAATAGGCTTTACAGGTATGCCCTGACCCTGAAGATATTTACGGCAGGCCGCAATACCATCATCATGGGGAATGTTCGTGTACAGGGACTCCACGTCCATCGTGGCCAGTATGGTTCCCTCAGGTACTGGGCCGATGGCTGACAGTTTGTTCAGGAGGTGGGTGGTATCCTGTAAGTAGCTGGGTCTTTTACAGACAAGAGGTTTCAAAATGTTTTCCAGCCACCCTGAGATGTTCTCTGTAAGAGTTCCGCTCCCTGAGATTATGGGCCTGCCAGGGTTTCCCTCTTTGTGGATCTTGGGAAGCATGTAAAAGCAGGCTGTTGTAGGCTCTTCAGGGATAAGGGTCCTTACATGTAGTCTGATGTTTGCAGGCAATCTGTTAACCATCCTATTAAGTGCCATCCTGTAGCCTTTTGTGGGGTCCCCCTGTAATTTGGCATAGTGAGCGGTGTTCGATAATTGTCTTTGTGCCTCCTGGATGTAGTCACTGGTGTTCATTATGACTATGGCACCACCTTTATCCGCTGGTTTAATAATAATGTCCATATTCTCCATATTCTCTTTAGTTAAGTTACCTCCACTGTAGTTAAGTTACCTCCTCTGTAGTTATTTTCACAACAGCCTGTCTTTAACTTTAGAGTTCTGGAGTTATTTTAAGGATTGAAGAGTTAACTTAAAGACAGAAGAGTTAACTTAAAGCGGAATATAACCCTGCATTTCAACTTTGCTCTAAAACATTAAAGCATTTTTTTTTTACTAGACCAGCATTGGAAGGATTACACAGGGCTTTAAAGTTCCTGGAGATTTCTGCAGACTCATCCGAAGCTGAAATAGATACATTTTGTTTACATAAATGTATCTAAGTGTTGAATGTGACTCATCTCTCTGACTGAGAAGGAGCTTGGAGGACAGCCAAAGAGTGTGTAACATTTATCAATAGATACATTCAACTAAATAGAATGTATCTATCTGAACTTCTGCATATCTCTCCACGGAACTTTAAACCTCTGTGTTTAACCCTTCCAATGCTGGTCTAGTAAAAAAAATGCTTTTTGCATATAATATGTTGTAAATAATATTTTAGAGCAAAGTTGAAATGCAGGGTTATATTCCGCTTTAAGGTTTGCCTGAGGTAAAATGAATACTGAATACTACATGCCTCATCACCATGGTGATAACTCTAGAAACGTTATTAAAGACAGGAGATAAGCTTAATGAATTGAGGCCTAAGTCAGTCCCCACACACAGCATCTCTGCCTGCACGCTGTGTGACTGCCTACCCCAAGACTAAGTCGTTCCCCAGTCCACACACCGCATCTCTGCCTGCCGGCTGCTTGGCTGCCTTCTCCGTGACCACCATTTTTAAGGCCGCTGCTAATAATTTTTTTCTGGTGCGTGTGCATGCCTGCCTAATTTTTCTGGCTGCAACAACAAAACAAAAGGCATGTACATGTGTCAATTCCCCTTCGTGATCATTACCTTGCTGCGGTAAAGGGGCTTTGCGTATCACAATGAAGCAATGACCGCCGGCTACATGAGTGTCGGTGAGGGGAGGGGCACCACCCAATATAATAAGGTCGTTGCTTCTTTGTGGACAGACCAAATTCGATCAGCTGGACAGTCACTGTTCTTCTATCATTGAGCTACCTCAGAACGGCGATCATATGGGCTTAAAAACCACCATCGCCCGCACTCTCGCCATGGTGCGCAGCAGTCCAGCACGGCCATCACTACACAAACAGCTGTTTGCGGTGTGTTATACAGTGAGTTTGGTCTGTCAGTGTGAAGCAGTACACTAATTACACCACCTGATTGATGTATACGCACACAAGATGTATTAAAGCACTTTATGCCTCCAATTTAGCATGCAATGTGATTTCTGCCCTTAAAACCCTGCTCTGCGTCAAATCCGTAATTTTTCCCAGGACTTTTGGCGTGTATCCCACTCCGCCATGCCCTCCTCAAGGTGTTAGACCCCTTGAAACATCTTTTCCATCACTCTTGTGGCATAGAATTAATATTTGAATTTTGAATGTTTGCCTGCCTATTGAAGTCTATTGCGGTTTGCAAAGTTCGCGCAAACCCAAACTTTTGCGGAAGTTCGAGGTTCGCGAACCTAAAATCGGAGGTTCGAGCCATCTCTATCATTCAGTCTCCATGAGATCTTAAAACGGGACCGGAGAAGAAAATTTAACATGTACCAACTCATGGTCTGACCATGGTATTTCAGAGTGGTCAGCATGAACCACCTCGGTTAAGAGAGAGGCGTCCATCAGGACATAGTCAATGCACGTGTATGAATCATGAGGATGGGAATAGAAAGTGGCCAGCTTTCCCCGGGGTGCAAAGCTCTCCAGACATCCCAAGTACCCAAATCCACTACAAACTGAAGGAATCACTTAGGGGGAGGCCGAGAGCGACCAGGAGCATGATACAAAGAGGCATTGAAATTCAAGGTCACAATTAATTCACCGTCTGTGTGAAAGGATTTTCTGGTAGAGTACTGATAGAAAAGATTGCAGGCCCTCTAAGGATCCATACACTGCAACCAGCATCAACTTAAAGGGATACTGTAGGGGGGTCGGGGGAAAATGAGTTGAAGTTACCCGGGGCTTCTAATGGTCCCCCACAGACATCCTGTGCCCGCGCAGCCACTCCCCAGTGCTCCGGCCCCGCCTCTGGTTCACTTCTTGAATTTCAGACTTTAAAGTCTGAAAACCACTGCGCCTGCGTTGCCATGTCCTCGCTCACGCTGATGTCACCAGGAGCGCACTGCACAAGTGCAGTCCGTACTGGGACTGCACAATACACTCCTGGTGACATCAGGGGAAGCGAGGACACGGCAACGCAGGCGCAGTGGTTTTCCGACTTTAAAGTCTGAAATTCAAGAAGTGAACCAGAGGCAGGGCTGGAGCATCGGCAAGTGGCTGCGCGGGCACAGGATGCCTGCGGGGGACCATTAGAAGCCCCGGGTAACTTCAACTCATTTTCCCCCGACCCCCCTACAGTATCCCTTTAAGCACTGTGTGCTCTGTTCCCAAATACCCACAGGAGTGGCACAGTGGTAACTGAATAGAAAACCAGCCCCTAATAGGTAATAGCATATAGAGTTGGCACTATTAGTGCAAGAGCAATAAAGTTGGATGAAATAAGGCAAAAAAGAGACCCCTGAGGGGCATAAGTAGCAGGAAAATGTCTGGATAGCTAGGCAGTGGATCTTTGTGACCCCAGGCTTCCAGCCCTTCCAGGAGAGTTAACTGGGGAGTCACCATTATTTTGCTTCTTAGAGCAGGTGAGCTCTAAGAAGCAAAATAATGGTGACTCGCCAGTTAACTCTCCGGGAAGGGCTGGAAGCCCGGGGTCACAAGGATCCACACCTTAGTTCTGCCTCAGAGGTTCTGGCTAAGTTTGGCCTTGATCCAGGGAGGGCCCCCTCTCCTGCCTCGTCCTGCTTTATGCAAAGACTTTCTCCTCCTTGGACAGAGTGGACTCAGGTGAGAGTCCACTCCGTCCAAGGAGGAGAAAGTCTTTGCATAAAGCAGGACGAGGCAGGAGAGGGGGCCCTCCCCAGATCAAGGCCAAACTTAGCCAGAACCTCTGAGGCAGAAGTAAGGTCATAAACCACAATGAGCTTCCCGTTGTGGGTATTATGAGCTTAAAGGGGAAGCTTCATCTATATCTAATGTTATGCTGGGCAAGGATCGACATCAGTGGCTTCAGGTCTCTTCACTTGCGTAGCGTAAATGTTGACAGATTGGGAGGATAGAAATATGATGTTCCTGGAAGGAAACTTGCTGTAATTTTCTGACAGCCATCATGATTGCTTCTCTAGTACTAAAGTAATGCAATCAGACTATTATAGCACTTTGGAAGTTCCCCTTCCTTAGGAGCAGGTCGCAAGGCTCTGTGTGCCCAATCTGTACAGAATTCGGAAGTAGGTAAGTAAGGAAGCAAATGCTGAAACAAATCCTGCAGAAAACGTGGAATGTCCTTAACAGACTCTGAGATCCCCCTCAGCCCGATGTTGCTGTGTCTGCCATGGTCCTCTTGCATCTCATGTAATGTAGCTCATGTAAGTCAGAGCGCAGCTCCTTAATGTCTGTATCCACCTGTGTGCAGCAGGCCCAAACCCCTTCCAGGCCCTCCTCAGCCTCATGCACACTGTCCCCAAGTGTAGACCACTCGGCTCATATTTCCTCTATAGTCTGTTTTAGAGGCTTCAATTAGCTTTTCTTGGTTGTGGTTAAGTTGTTGCAAGTCTGCCCAAGCCGACTCTGTAGTCTGCATACCAGCCTGTCAGCTGCTCTCTGAGGATGTCCAGGTGCCATCTTTGATGTGAGCTACCTTGTTCTTGTGAGAGAAAAGCTCCAGAATCCCTTGGTCTTTGGACATCTGCTTCAGACTGTTGTGAATGATGTATTATTTTTATAGTTTGGAGTAAAACTCCTTATACATTTCTGCTATTTTGTCCCCCCACCCCCAGCATTTTAAGAGGGTTCAAAGTGGTTGCCCTCCTTTGACTATGTATTTTGCGGCGTAGAGTAGCTTTGTTGGCTAGGTAGAATTTCTCAGCTCCTAGCCATCTGAATAGCTTGACAATATCATCAATGAGCCCATCATCAAGCTGTTCTCTTATGGTCTGAATTTGCTTTGGGTTGCATGTTTAAAGAGACTCCGAGCAGTGCAGAAACTATGGAAAGATGCATATCATTTTAAAGCTCTCTTTCTCCTCTTTCCAATGATATATAAATCGCCACCCTATGCCTTTTAGTTTTCGCTATTTTCGCGATTGAAATTGCTGCGGCTGTACTTGTATTACACAGGACGACACTTTCCCCAGTGTCAGCAGCTCCATTCTGCTGAATAGAGCTGCTGACTTTGAGAAAAAGTCGCCCTGTGTAATACAATGTAACTATGGAAAGATGGATATAATTTTAAAGCTCTCTTTCTCCTCTTTCTGATGACCCCTAAATCGTCGCCCTACGCCTTTTAGTTTTCTCTATTTTCGTGATCGAAATCGCGGCCGCAGCAATTTCAATCGCGAAAATAGCGAAAACTAAAAGGCGTAGGGCGCTGATTTCATTGGAAAGAGGAGAAAGAGAGCTTTAAAATGATATGCATCTTTCCATAGTTTTTGCACTGCTCGGAGTCCCTTTAAGGATTATATGTGTTTTGTGATTTCCCTTTTGCACAAAATGTTTTTTTTTTACTGTTTGCTCCTAGCACATTTTTGGCTCTATAGGTTTCACTACCTACAAATGTATGCATTCTCATATCCTAGGCTCATATCCTGCCTAACAGTGGAACACCCTATATGATGGCGAACCTTTAAGAGGCTGAGTGCCCAAACTGCGACCCAAAATCGACTTATTCATCACGGAGTGCCAATGTTGGCAACATTTCAGCAGAAAGTAACGCAGTGGGCAAGATTTCACTAGAAAAAAATGCAGTAGGCAGCATTTCACCAGAAAATAAGCGCAGTGGGCAACATTTTACCAGAAAATAAACGCAGTGGGCAACATTTCACCAGAAAATAAACGCAGTGGGCAACATTTCACCAGAAAATAAATGCAGTGGGCAGCGTTTCACCAGAAAATAAACACAGTGGGCAACATTTCAGCAGAAAATAACACAGCAGGCAATATTTCACCAGAAAATAAACGCAGTGGGCAACATTTCACCAGAAAATAAATGCAGTGGGCAACATTTCACCAGAAAATAAAAGCAGTGTGCAGCATTTCACCAGAAAATAAACGCAGTGGGCAACCTTTCAGCAGAAAATAAATGCAGTGGGCAGCATTTCACCAGAAAATAAACGCAGTGGGCAACATTTCACCAGAAAATAAACGCAGTGGGCAACATTTCACCAGAAAATAAATGCAGTAGGCAGCATTTCACCAGAATATAAACGCAGTGGGCAACATTTCACCAGAAAATAACACGATGTGGGCAACATTTCACCTGCAAAAAAAGGAATTTACTCAACTGACAGCAGTCTCCTCTCCCAGCCGGCCTCTGGCGCGCAGCACCCCGGACGATCCTCCTGCAATCTCCCGTGCTGGAATGGAATTGTAACACTCACGCTTTGGCTTGGTCCCGGCGTTCTGCTCTCTCAGCGCGCACGCGCCCTGCCAGTATTGGAGCTTTGTTGCTGGGTGGTGGTGTGCGCAGGACTGTGCGTGGTTGCACGGCGTTCTACGCACGCATGCGTGGAACGCAGCGTGCATGCGTAGGGTCTTACGCGTGCACCGGAAGTGACGCATACAGGCGCGGGCGTGTACGTGTATGCGCCGGAAGTGACGCGTACAGGCGCGAGCACGTACGCGCATGCGCGGGAGTTTTGGCGCCAATTTCCTCCATGAAAGGCCTCCCCCAGCCAGTGTTCTGTGCTGTTCGTTCTGACAGCTAGTGTGGACGCCTTCTCCTGAGGATTCTCGTTTGATCTGCTTTCCTGTTGACGACCCGGCTTGCCTGACCTCTGTTTGATCTCCGCTCCTCTGCCCTGACCTCAGCTTGTACCTGGATACCTCTCTGCCTGCCGCCTGCCCTGACCTCAGCTTGTACCTGGATACCTCTCTGCCTGCCGCCTGCCCTGACCTCAGCTTGTACCTGGATACCTCTCTGCCTGCCGCCTGCCCTGACCTCAGCTTGTACCTGGATACCTCTCTGCCTGCCGCCTGCCCTGACCTCAGCTTGTACCTGGATATCTCTCTGTCTGCCGCCTGCCCTGACTCCGGATTGTTACTATACTCCAGCCTCATCTCTACATTGTGGTGTTAGTTCTCCCAACCACTAGTGAGGCGATCCCAGTTGCGACCTGGTGGGCACTAGGCTGCTAAGTCCGACATCCCCGCCAGGCGGGGGTGTTCCAGCATCTCCATTAGGGAAGGTGTTGGTGAAGACCCGTGGTCACTTAGATCCGCATCTGGGTAAAACCTCATTCTCAGTGGGAAGGTCAACTACCCCTGAACCTGCAACCAGCACCCTAACAGATACGAACAGCCTAAAAAGATGGATACCACTGGAGATGACTCCCCCATGGATCAGCTTTGCCGACAGATTGCGGACTTACACATCTCAGTCCAGGGAGTCCAGCAGAATTGCTTTCAGCTCCAGACTCGGCTACAGGAGATGACTACAGCCCCCTGCTCCGGTTGCCGCCATCTCCCTGCCGGCCCCAGAACCTAAGATCCCCTTGCCTGCACGGTTTTCAGGGGACCGACAGCAATTTAGGGTCTTCAAAGGAGCCTGCCTTTTATTTTTCTCCCTTCAGCCTCGGACCTACTCCTCTGAAGCCATTAAAGTGGGGACCGTCATGTCTCTCCTTCAGGATGAGCCCCTGGCTTGGGCTTTACAATTACGGGAGAATCAAGATCCAGCCTTGGACACTGTAACCAGTTTTTTCACTGCCTTATCTGAACTATATGATGATCCCGGTCGAGCTGAATCTGCCGAGGCCGCTCTACGTGCTCTCCAGCAAGGCTGGAGACCAGTGGAGGAGTATATATCTGACTTTAGACGGTGGAGTGGTGACACTCAGTGGGATGACACGGCTCTTAAAAGCCAATTCAGGCTTGGACTTAGTGAACCACTAAAAGACGAGCTTGCCCGTATAGGCATGCCAGCTACTCTCAAGGATCTGATCAAGCTAGTCATTCCCATTGATAGACGGTTCAGGGAGAGACGGCAGGAAAACATGGGAATTATTCGTCCCTCCTGGGGAACTGCTCCTTTAGGGTCACCTTCTACCTTATCTGTGAACAATACCTCACCTACGACACAGAATCCTGGGGATCCCGAACCCATGCAGATTGGCCTGGCAAGGGCTTCATTATCCTCTGAGGAAAGACAACGCCGTCGGACCTCCAATCTATGCCTGTATTGTGGGGCCTCTGGTCACTTCCTCAACGCCTGCCCGGTGAGACCACCAAGTAAGGACCACGAATCTACTGGATCTTGTTCTGAGAAAGTGGTTGGAATCTCTTCTCATGTTCCTTTGTTTCTATCCCTACAGGGGCCAAGAGGGGTGATCGAAATTAAAGCCATCTTGGACTCCGGGGCCTGCTCCTGTTTCATCGACTCTCAACTGGCTCGTCGACTAGGGCTTCCCATCCGCAACAAGAGTCAAGTTCTCCCCATCCAGTTGGCTGACGGATCCTCTATCTGCTCCGGTCCTATCACTCAGGAGACCTTACCCCTGCTAGTTTAAATTTCCAACGGACATCAGGAGTATCTAACTTTTGATTTATTACCATCTCCGTTGTTCCCCATCATCCTTGGCATGCCTTGGTTAAGGGCTCATAACACAGATATAGACTGGGTATCTGGACAAGTTTCATTTTCTTCCAAATACTGTCAACGTTTCTGCCTCTCCAACATTAACCATCTCTTGTGCCTTCAACACGTTAACAAAGATTTAATTTCCACAATTTATCATGATTTTTTGGATGTGTTCGATGAAAAGGCTGCGGATTCTCTCCCTCCACACCGCATTTATGACTGTCCAATTGACTTACTTCCCGGGGCAGAGATTCCTTTTGGCCGTGTCTATCCTCTGTCTGAACCTGAGACGGAAGTACTCAAGGACTATATTAAGGATAACCTTCGCAAGGGCTTCATCCGTCCATCCACCTTTCCCGCAGGCGCAGGCATTTTCTTCGTCGAAAAGAAGGATGGCTCACTCCGACCTTGTATCGATTATAGGGACCTTAATAAGGTAACAGTCAAGAACCGCTATCCCCTACCGCTAATTCCTGATCTGTTCCAGCAACTCCGTTCAGCTAAAGTATTCACCAAACTAGATCTTCGGGGCGCCTATAACTTGGTATGAATACGTGAAGGGGATGAGTGGAAAACCGCCTTTCGCTCAAGATTTGGACATTTTGAGTACACTGTTATGCCCTTCGGGCTCTGTAATGCTCCAGCTACTTTCCAGCACCTGGTTAACGATATCTTCCGGGACTTCATTGACTCCTTCATGATCGTGTACTTAGATGATATCTTAATCTTCTCTTCTGACCTTGAGGAACATCGGAAGCATGTACTGAAAGTTTTAAGTAGGCTACGAGTGCATGGGCTCTTCGCTAAGGCCGAAAAGTGTGAATTTGAAAAGACGAGTGTACAGTTTTTGGGTCTCTTCATTAACCCTGAAGGAATTGCCATGGATCCCCAAAAGGTCTCAGCCATCCTAGACTGGCCAGCTCCCTCAGACAAGAAGGGGGTTCAACGCTTTATTGGATTCGCTAATTTTTACCGCAGATTAATCAAGGGCTTCTCTGCTATAGTAGCCCTAATCACTCAGCTCACTAAAGCCCACCATACCTTCTCATGGACTTCCGAGGCTCAGGTGGCCTTTAACAAATTGAAGGAACTCTTTACCACAGCTCCCATTCTAAAACATGCAGATCCTACTCAGCCATACATTCTGGAAGTAGACGCCTCTGAAACAGCGGCTGTGGCGATTCTCTCTCAACGATTTGGTCCTAAAGCGCTGCTCCATCCAATTGCTTTCTTTTCCAAGAAGCTGACCCCAGCAGAGAGGAATTATAACATTGGCGATAGAGAGCTCTTAGCCATCAAACTAGCCCTGGAGGAATGGAGATACCTTCTTGAAGGCGCTTTTCATCCGATCTTGGTCTACACAGACCATAAAAACCTAGAATATCTACGTACTGCCAAGAGACTCCGCCCTCGACAAGCCCGCTGGGCGTTTTTTTTTTCTAGGTTTGAATTTCATATAACTTTCCGTCCTGGTTCTAAGAATAGTAAGGCAGATGCACTATCCCGCATGTTCTCTGAAAAAGGAATCACACAAGTTCCAGACACTATTCTGGCATCAAAAAACTTCTTACTGATTCAGTCTGATCTCCTCTCTCGAATTAAGCAAGCATCAAGCTCTCTTCAACTGGATCCGGTTCAAGATTTACGATCTCAGGAGGGTTTCCTTGTGCATGAAGGCAAGATTTTCGTTCCACAGGAACTTAGAATTGAGGTCCTGCAGATGTACCACGACCATAAACTTGTTGGTCATTTCGGTAACACCAAGACCTTAGAATTACTACAAAGGAGTTTCTGGTGGCCTGAAGTGAGAAGCGATTGTCTCGAGTATGTTTCTGCCTGTCCCACTTGTGCCCGGTCCAAGACAGTAAGATCCAAACCTTGGGGCCTGCTTTTTCCCTTACCTATCCCAAAACGCCCTTGGGAGATGATCACCATGGACTTTATAGTTGACTTACCTCCCTCTGCCGGCAATACGGCTATTCTAGTAATCGTTGATCGTCTGACAAAGATGGCCCATTTTATTGCACTTAAGAAGATTCCTTCTGCTATGGCTACCGCTGATGTTTTTATTAAAGAAGTCGTGAGATTACATGGTCTCCCATCCGATGTAGTGTCTGACAGAGGCGTACAGTTCACCTCAAAATTTTGGCAGGGGTTATGCAAACAACTGGGCTACACCCTATCCCTGGCTACCTATGCTACGGCCACCTACTACTGGCTACACCCTATCCCTGGCTACCTATGCTACGGCCACCTACTACTGCCTACACCCTATCCCTGGCTACCTATGCTATGGCCACCTACTACTGGCTACACTTATTCCTGGCTACCTATGCTACGGCCACCTACTACTGGCTACACCTATGTCTTACGCCACCAGGACTTTTGCAGGAGCAGGGTGAGCCATTTTACAGTTCCAGAGGGAGTGGGGAACCCCACACTGGGGTGGACCGGCACATTATTTAATGTAAGGGGGGGGGGGGTCCCGGGTCCAAATAATTGTATAATACCGTATACCGTAATACCGTCATACCGTGGTATTTTTTTTGACGGTTATCATACCGTGGAATTTCATACCGTTGCAACCCTAGACCCGCCTCAGCAGCAGCAGTAGCCCAGCCATTGCGTGGTTCACAACATTCACAAACATCAGACGACGCTGACACTGTCACTTTCCGGAGTAGTGCTCTTGAGGTCTCCCAGTGTTCATCAAACACAACAACCAACAGCCCTTCCGTGTGCAGCGCTATGGTTCAGTTGTCTGTGTCGGAGATGTTTGAGCGTAAGAGGAAATTGCCAGCAAATGACCCCCGGGCCGTGGCAGTAACAGCCAGCATAGCCAAGCTTCTGGCCTGCGAAATGCTGCCATATCGAGTGGTGGAGACAAACAGCTTCAAGGGCATGATGTCAGTGGCCATCCCACGTTACGTGGTTCCCAGCCGCTACCACTTTGCGCGCTCTGCAGTGCCTGAGTTGCATGAGCACGTGGTCAGCAAAATAACCCGAAGCTTGAAGAATGCCATTGCCTGCAAAGTTCACCTCACCACTGACACCTGGACGAGTGCGTTCGGCCAGGGTCGATACATCTCCCTTACCGCGCACTGGGTGAACCTTGTGGAGCCTGGCAGCGATTCCTCACCTGCTACGGCGCGGGTGTTGCCCACGGCGCAAACAGCTGCACCGCCGTCCTTCCCACTGGATAACAACAGCAGCACCTACCTCTCTGACTCCTTCTCCTCCAAAGCATCTCAAAGCTGTACCTCATCCGGAAACGGTAACCCAGCAGCAGTAGGATCGTGGAAGCAGTGCAGCACAGCTGTTGGCATGTGTCAGCAAGCGTTGCTGAAGCTGATCTGCCTTGGGGATAAGCAGCACACAGGGGAGGAAATTTGGAAGGGAATAAAGGAACAGACGGATTTGTGGCTGGCACCGCTGGACCTGAAACCGGGCATGGTTGTGTGTGATAATGGGAGTAATCTCATTCGCGCTTTAAGGTTGGCTAAGCTGACACACATCCCTTGCCTGGCGCACGTGATGAACCTAGTAGTTCAGCGGTTCCTGAGGATATACCCAGGCGTGGCCGATCTTCTGTTGAAGGTGCGTCGAGTGGCCAAACATTGTAGAAATTCCAGTACTGCTTCGGGGGCACTCGCCAAGATGCAGGAGCGCTTCAATCTCCCCCACCATCGTTTGCTGTGTGATGTCCCTACGCACTGGAATTCTACGCTGCACATGCTAGCCCGCTTTTGTGAGCAGAAGAGTGCAGTGGTCCAGTACATGACGGCGCAGTACCGAGGCGCATCCGGACAGCTGCCAAGCTTCTGTGGATCCGATTGGGCCAACATGTTGGACCTCTGCCAAGTCCTCCAAAATTTTGAGCAATCCACGTTGCTTGTGAGCAGTGACAACTCTTCAGTCAGCATTACCATACCACTGCTGTGTTTACTGAAGAGGTCAATGTTGAAAATCAAGGAAACAGCTGTCATGATGCAACTGGGGGAATCTGAAGGAGAAAACGATCAGCGTGATGGTACCAACATCAGGCCATCCGCCTCAGGGAACGCTGGCCCCAGCAGCTATGACGAAGAAGAGGAGGAGGAACAGCTGGAGTTGGAGCAGGAATTTCATGCCACCACTGACGAGGGCCAGACCGGTGCACGTTGGACTTCCACAATTCAGCGCGAATGGTCAGCAGAAGCAGACCAGGAGGAAGGTGACGACTATGATGCATCACAACAACTATCACAACGCTCACAAGAGGATGATGAGGATTCTGGTAGGACTCTGGCACACATGGCTCAATTCATGCTAGACTGCATTGAACGTGACCCACGCATTGTGCGCATTCTGGACAACACCAATTACTGGGTTTATACCCTTCTGGATCCACGGTACAAACACAATGTTCCAAAACTGCTTAAAGAAAGAGTCAGACAGGTCAAAATGGAAGAATACCAGCAGGCCCTTGTGGAGACTTTAGAGAGGAGATTGACATCCTCCCCCTCCTCTAGCCAGTTGTACGCCGACAGACTGACTTCCGCAAACCTAGGACGACCAGGAGGGCAGCAAACAACGCAAGCCACAGCTAGTGCCCAAAAGGGAATGGTATCGGCAGTGTCCTTGGAGTGGGAAAATTTTCTGACACCCATGCAGCAGCAGCCCACTGAACAGCAAGCGTGCAGATCCACCTCCAACACCGATCGCCTGGAGAAGATGGTCAAGGACTACATGTCAGATGACGTAGCTGTGTCGAACAATCCATCTGCACCCTTCAACTATTGGGTATCGAAGCTAGACACCTGGCACGAACTGGCAATGTACGCAATAGAGGTGCTGGCTTGCCCGGCAGCCAGCGTTATGTCGGAACGCTGTTTCAGTGCTGCCGGAGGCATCGTCACAGATCGGCGTATCCGCCTCTCCACAGAAAATGCAGACCGTCTGACTCAAATTAAAATGAATCAATCCTGGATTGGAAATGACTACGCAACACTCCAGGACCCCAACCAAGTAACATGACCAATGAAATATGGGATGGTGTAGCGTTTCCGGTCCCTGTTTATTGAACCTCTCATCTGTATTACATTTATGACTGCATGGCGGCAAAAAGCATTCTCATGCAAGGCCTGGGTTGTTGTGTCTCAAAAAGCATGGCCTTCTCCTCCTGCGCCTCCTCCTGTTCCATCACGTCTGCTGCTGCTGGGTTAGCGTTGCCGCGTGGTCCCTGTTTATTGAACCACTTATCTTTATTACATTTATGGTTGCATGGCGGTACAAAGCATGCTATCCGCACGCTTCTTGTCCTCATGCAAGGCCTGGGTTGTTGTGTCTCACAAAGCGTGGCCTTCTCCTCCTGCGCCTCCTCCTGTTCCATCACGTGTGCTGCTGCTGGGTTAGCACTGCCGCGTGGTCCCTGTTTATTGAACCACTTATCTTTATTACATTTATGACTGCATGGCGGTACAAAGCATGCTATCCGCACGCTTCTTGTCCTCATGCAAGGCCTGGGTTGTTGTGTCTCACAAAGCGTGGCCTTCTCCTCCTGCGCCTCCTCCTGTTCCATCACGTCTGCTGCTGCTGGTGCTCGGTTAGCGTTACCGGTCCCTTTTCCTGGAACCTCTTCTCTGTATTACATTTATGACTGCATGGCGAAAAAAAGCATGTTACCTGTGCAAAGAAACATGACATTTTCCACATTTAAAAGACAGTTTTTCCTTTGAAACTTTACAATCAATTTTCTCAAAAACTATAAGCTCTTTTTCAAATATTTTTTTTCCCTCTTGTACCCACTCCCAAGGTGCACATACCCTGCTAATTTGGGGTATGTAGCATGTAAGGGAGCTTTACAAAGCACGAAAGTTCGGGTCCCCATTGACTTCCATTATGTTCGGAGTTCGGCGCGAACACCCGAACATCGCGGCGATGTTCGGCGAACGTTCGCGAACCCGAACATCTAGGTGTTCGCCCAACACTAATTACTAGCAACAAGCAGATAATACAAATCACTATAACTACTTGACTGACTTTGTTATCTTGATTAATCAGTTGTTCTAATCGTGGCTGGTACCAATCAGTCAGTTCTAGTGGTAGGCAGGAGGTGATCTGTCAATTTTAGAGCCAGGCAGGCAGTGATCCTTCAATTTTAGAGGCAGGCAGGCAGGTAGTGGAGGCATATTCCATAATTTGACATTCAACCACATGTATGTTTATGCTGAGACTTATAGTTACACAATAATGGACACATGTATTGTAGAAGGAGAACAGAGGCGCCAACAGGATAAAATATGCAAAAATCTTTGACATTTCAAGGGAGGAAGTGGTGGACTTACCTCCCCGAATGAGACATGAAACTGTTGATTTTCAAACAGATACATTTATTCACATACTCCAAAATACAAAGCAACACATTTTGCAGGTATAGTCCTGCTTCCTCAGGCAATAATAGGGAGGCGTATACAACAGGATAGTCTCGTAATCTCGCTAAGCGTTTAGTACAATACAAAGTTCTCTTATTCAGTCTACAGCACCTAAGACTTATTTATGCCTGTTGATAGTTGCAATAACAATTTAAGACCATGGACTGCCTTCAAAGACATTAGTGAGGAAGAGATCTCAGACATTCTCCATCACCTCCGCCAGACAACCTGCGACCTGGACCCTTGACCAATTAAGCTCATGCTGAAATGCCCTTACCTGTTCAGATCAGCATTTCACAAAATAGTCAATTGCTCTCTGCAAGCTGGGAGGTTTCCTACCTCTCTAAAAGAAAGAATAATCAACCCCCTTCTTAACCACCCTGGCGTTCTATTAAAATAGCCAGGGCGGCTGCGGGAGGGTTTTTTCTTAATAAAAAAAAAACTATTCCATGCAGCCAACTGAAAGTTGGCTGCATGAAAGCCCACTAGAGGGCGCTCCGGACGCGTCAGAATTAACAAGGAAGACCGCAATGAGCGGCCTTCCTGGTTTTGCTTACCTCGTCGCCATGGCGACGAGCGGAGTGACGTCATGGACGTCAGTCGACGTCCTGACGTCAGCCGCCTCCGATCCAGCCCTTAGCGCTGGCCGGAACTGTTTGTTCCGGCTACGCTGGGCTCGGGCGGCTGGGGGGACCCTCTTTCGCCGCTGCACGAGGCGGATCGCCGCGCTGCGGCGGCGATCAGGTAGCACATGCGGCTGGCAAAGTGCCGGCTGCGTGTGCTGCTTTTTATTTCATGAAAATTGGCCCAGCAGGGCCTGAGCGGCAGCCTCCCGCGGTGATGGACGAGCTGAGCTCGTCCATACCGCCCAGCTGGTTAATAAACCTTCCATATATCCAGATGCAATGAGCAACTACAGACCTGTCTCCAACCTCCCCTCCTTAGGTAAAGTTATTGAAAAGGCCGTCTTTCTGCAACTTGAAGCCAGGCTATCAGCCAACAACATCATGGATCCTCTGCAATCTTGCTTCAATATACACCACAGCTGTGAAACAACTCTCATTCAAGCAGGGGGGTAACTAGACATCAATGGGCCCCCCTGCAAAACTTTGGATGGGCCCTCCCCTGAGGACTATGTGTTTTCCCCATGCAGATAAAAACACTTATGGTGGCCATACATGGTACAATTTTTTCATACAATCTTACCATTTCTATGTAGTATAAGGGTAAATAAAGTGAATATACTGAAATGATAATTTAGGCAGTTACCTTATATTGCATAGAAATGGTAAGATTGTATGAAAAAATTGTACCATATATGGCCACCATTAGACTTAAATGAAATGTCAAGCAATCTATGCTACCCCTAGATCTACTTACCCAGGGCTTCCTCCAGCACCTTGCAGCTGACAAATCCCTGGTTGCAGCTCTGCTCCCAGTACATACATACACACACAGCCATGTTATTTTACTACATGAGAGCACCTGCTATATGGAGGAACAACAATGACATGCTGAACATAAGATATAGCAAGCGCGTCGCTAGCCCTATTTTGAGGGGGCCCGTGCCCCCAATCTCTCTTGGGGTGCCACGGATCTCCCGGCCACCGCTGCCCCCTGGGCTTTCCCCGCTGCCAGCAGCCTGACAGCAGCGCGTCACTCAGACCTCTATCAGCGGGCGACCAGACAGAGCGGGCGCTAGGACCTAGCGGACACCGCTGAAATGCGGAAGTGACATCACTTCCGCATATTTGTGCCCGGCGCCCGCTCTATCTGGTCGGGTCGCCCGCTGATCTTGAGGTCTGACATGGCGAGGTAGGTGGGGGTGGGGAGCGTGCCTGTCACTCACTACCTAACGGGGGTCCATCCCTGTCACTCACTACCTAACGTGGGTCTGTTCCTGTCACTCACTACCTAAAGGGGGTCCATCCCTGTCACTCACTACCTAAATAGGGGTCCCTGCTATCACTCACTACCTAAATGGGGGTCCCTGCTGCCACTCATCTAACTGGGGTCCCTGCTGTCACTCACTATCTAACTGGGGTACCTGCTGTCACTCACTATCTAACTGGGGGTCCCTGCTGTCACTCACTACCTAACGGGGGTCTGTCCCTGTCACTCACTACCTAAAGGGGGTCCATCCCTGTCACTCACTACCTAAATAGGGGTCCCTGCTGTCACTCACTACCTAAATGGGGGTCCCTGCTGTCACTCACTACCTAACGGGGGTCCCTATCACTCACTATCTAACTGGGGGTCCCTGCTGTCACTCACTACCTAACGGGGGTCCCTGTCACTACCTAAATGGGGGTCCCTGCTGTCACTCACTATCTAACTGGGGGTCCCTGCTGTCACTATCTAACTGGGGGTCCCTGCTGTCACTCACTATCTAACTGGGGGTCCCTGCTGTCACTAACTGGGGGTCCCTGTCACTCACTATCTAACTGGGGGTCCCTGCTGTCACTCACTATTTAACTGGGGGTCCCTGCTGTCACTCACTATCTAAACGGGGGTCCCTGCTGTCACTCACTACCTAACAGGGGTCCCTGTCACTCACTACCTAAATGGGGGTCCCTGCTGTCACTCACTACTTAACTGGGGGTCCCTGCTGTCACTCACTATCTAACTGGGAGTCCCTGCTGTCACTCACTATCTAACTGGGGGTCCATGCTGTCACTAACTGGGGGTCCCTGTCACTCACTATCTAACTGGGGGTCCCTGCTGTCACTCACTATTTAACTGGGGTTCCCTGCTGTCACTCACTATCTAAACGGGGGTCCCTGCTGTCACTCACTACCTAACAGGGGTCCCTGTCACTCACTACCTAAATGGGGGTCCCTGCTGTCACTCACTACTTAACTGGGGGTCCCTGCTGTCACTCACTATCTAACTGGGGGTCCCTGCTGTCACTCACTATCTAACTGGGGGTCCCTGCTGTCACTCACTATTTAACTGGGGGTCCCTGCTGTCACTCACTATTTAACTGGGGGTCCCTGCTGTCACTCACTACCTAAATGGGGGTCCCTGCTGTCACTCACTACCTAACGGGAGTCCCTGTCACTCACTATCTAACTGGGGTCCCTGTTGTCACTCACTATCTAACTGGGGGTCCCTGCTGTCACTCACTATCTAACTGGGGGTCCATGCTGTCACTCACTATCTAACTGGGGGTCCATGCTGTCACTCACTATCTAACTGGGGGTCCATGCTGTCACTAACTGGGGGTCCCTGTCACTCACTATCTAACTGGGGGTCCCTGCTGTCACTCACTATTTAACTGGGGTTCCCTGCTGTCACTCACTATCTAAACGGGGGTCCCTGCTGTCACTCACTACCTAACAGGGGTCCCTATCACTCACTAACTAAATGGGGGTCCCTGCTGTCACTCACTACTTAACTGGGGGTCCCTGCTGTCACTCACTATCTAACTGGGGGTCCCTGCTGTCACTCACTATCTAACTGGGGGTCCCTGCTGTCACTCACTATTTAACTGGGGGTCCCTGCTGTCACTCACTATTTAACTGGGGGTCCCTGCTGTCACTCACTACCTAAATGGGGGTCCCTGCTGTCACTCACTACCTAACGGGAGTCCCTGTCACTCACTATCTAACTGGGGTCCCTGTTGTCACTCACTATCTAACTGGGGGTCCCTGCTGTCACTCACTATCTAACTGGGGGTCCCTGCTGTCACTCACTATCTAACTGGGGGTCCCTGCTGTCACTAACTGGGGGTCCCTGCTGTCACTCACTATCTAACTGGGGGTCCCTGCTGTCACTCACTATCTAACTGGGGGTCCCTGCTGTCACTCACTATTTAACTGGGGGTCCCTGCTGTCACTCACTATTTAACTGGGGGTCCCTGCTGTCACTCACTACCTAAATGGGGGTCCCTGCTGTCACTCACTACCTAACGGGAGTCCCTGTCACTCACTATCTAACTGGGGTCCCTGTTGTCACTCACTATCTAACTGGGGGTCCCTGCTGTCACTCACTATCTAACTGGGGGTCCATGCTGTCACTCACTATCTAACTGGGGGTCCATGCTGTCACTCACTATCTAACTGGGGGTCCATGCTGTCACTAACTGGGGGTCCCTGTCACTCACTATCTAACTGGGGGTCCCTACTGTCACTCACTATTTAACTGGGGTTCCCTGCTGTCACTCACTATCTAAACGGGGGTCCCTGCTGTCACTCACTACCTAACAGGGGTCCCTATCACTCACTACCTAAATGGGGGTCCCTGCTGTCACTCACTACTTAACTGGGGGTCCCTGCTGTCACTCACTATCTAACTGGGGGTCCCTGCTGTCACTCACTATCTAACTGGGGGTCCCTGCTGTCACTCACTATTTAACTGGGGGTCCCTGCTGTCACTCACTATTTAACTGGGGGTCCCTGCTGTCACTCACTACCTAAATGGGGGTCCCTGCTGTCACTCACTACCTAACGGGAGTCCCTGTCACTCACTATCTAACTGGGGTCCCTGTTGTCACTCACTATCTAACTGGGGGTCCCTGCTGTCACTCACTATCTAACTGGGGGTCCCTGCTGTCACTCACTATCTAACTGGGGGTCCCTGCTGTCACTAACTGGGGGTCCCAGGCTGTCACTCACTATCTAACTGGGGGTCCCTGCTGTCACTCACTATTTAACTGGGGGTCCCTGACAAGACAAGACAAATAACATTTATATTGCGCTTTTCTTCTTGCAGACTCAAAGCGCCAGAGCAGAGCAGCAGCCACTAGGGCGCGCTCTATTGGCAGTAGCAGTGTAAGGGAGACTTGCCAAAGGTCTCCTACTGAATTAGTGCTGGCTTACTGAACAGGCAGAGCCGAGATTCGAACCCTGGTCTCCTGTGTCAGAGGCAGAGCCTTTAACCATTACACAATCAGCCAACTGCTGTCAATCACTATCTAAACGGGGGTCCCTGCTGTCACTCACTACCTAACGGGGGTCCCTGTCACTCACTACCTAAATGGGGGTCCCTGCTGTCACTCATTATCTAACTGGGGGTCCCTGCTGTCACTCACTATCTAACTGGGGGTCCCTGCTTTCACTCACTATCTAACTGGGGGTCCCTGCTGTCACTATCTAACTGGGGGTCCCTGTCACTCATTATATAACTGGGGGTCCCTGCTGTCACTCACTATTTAACTGGGGGTCCCTGCTGTCACTCACTATCTAAACGGGGGTCCCTGCTGTCACTCACTACCTAACGGGGGTTCCTGTCACTCACTACCTAAATGGGGGTCCCTGCTGTCACTCACTACCTAACTGGGGGTCCCTGCTGTCACGCACTATCTAACTGGGGGTCCCTGCTTTCACTCACTATCTAACTGGGGGTCCCTGCTGTCACTATCTAACTGGGGGTCCCTGGTACTCACTACCTAACTGGGGGGTGCCTGTCACTACCTAAACTGGGGCCTCCTGTCACTGCATACGCTGGGGGGCTCCTGTCACTAAATGAGCTGGGGGTCTCCTGTCCCTACCTGAACTGGGGGACTCCTGGTGCTACCTAAATTATCCAGGCCAGCCAGCCCAGAATCACTGTCAAAAGGGCCACAACATCACCACCAGTCAGGCCAGCATTCACTTCAACCAGCCTAGCACAGCCCAGCATCACTGCCAGCCAACCCAGCCACAACATCGGCCACAGCATCACCGCCAGCCAGGCCACAGCATCACTGCCAGGCCTTTCAGCTCACACATCATCCCCAATCCAGCCCAAAACCGTATTGCCAGGCACAGCAGCCAGTAGAGGAGAATTCAGAAGCCAGGTGAGAGGTGTCTACCATATTAAGGGGGCATTCTGCCTATTTATGTGAAATGCTGTCTATTTATGTACCTCATGACTGCTGAATTTGTCTTGTTGGGGGCCTCATGACTGCTGAATTTGTCTTTTTGGGGGCCTCATGATTGCTGAATTTGTCTTGTTGGGTGCCTCATGATTTGTTGGGGGCCTCATGATTGCTGAATTTGTCTTGTTGGGGGCCTCATGCTTGCTGACTTTGTCATGTTGGGGGCCTCATGATTGCTGAATTTGTCTTGTTGGGGGTCACATGATTGCTAACTGCAAGACTATGGGAAAAGCTGAATCATCATCATATGAGACAATAGTATTAACCAGCTGAGCGGTCTGGACGAGCTCAGCTCGTCCAACACCGCCAGCGGCTGCCGCTCAGGCCCTGCTGGGCCGATTTTAATGAAATAAAAAGCAGCACACGCAGCCGGCACTTTGCCAGCCGCGTGTGCTGCCTGATCGCCGCCGCTCTGCGGCGATTCGCCGCGAGCAGCGGCGAAAGAGGGTCCCCCCAGCCGCCTGAGCCCAGCGTAGCCGGAACAAAAAGTTCCGGCCAGCGCTAAGGGCTGGATCGGAGGCGGCTGACGTCAGGACGTCGGCTGACGTCGATGACGTCACTCCGCTCGTCGCTATGGCGACGATATAAGCAAAACAAGGAAGGCCGCTCATTGCGGCCTTCCTTGTTTATTCTGGGCGCCGGAGGCGATCGGAAGATCGCCTCCGGAGCGCCCTCTAGTGGGCTTTCATGCAGCCAACTTTCAGTTGGCTGCATGAAATAGTTTTTTTTTTATTTAAAAAAAACCCTCCCGCAGCCACCCTGGCGATTTAATCAGAACGCCAGGGTGGTTAAACCTACTTTTTTAGCTTTTTAAAACAGAAAATAAAACTGGGAGGTTCTAAAAAAAATGAATACATTTTTTCAGAAGTAGGATGGATGAAATTGTTTATCTTCACAGTTTTTCAACTTGGATTTTCCATAATGTTCATGTATGTGTTAAAACGTTTGTACAGTATTTAGTTTAAATTGCTGTTGCCACTTTGCGATAGATAAGTAAATTGTCAAAATTGTATGTGCGTATACATCTTTGATCTATGCCTATACTGATCCTAAATTATCTAAATAAAGGACAGGGAGCTCCATCCAGTATTTCGATGGGCAGGCCCGTTATCTGTAGCTTACACCACTGCTAAGTTCATGTATGTTTGGCCCCACCCATGGCCACGCCTACTCACTGCATGACTACGCCCATTTATGCCCCTCACCTGGTGCCCACAGGTGCCCCCGATCTCCAAGGACCCTAGGAACGCCCATGAGATATAGTATTTACTGTAACTTTGGCAAACCATTCAGAATGTCACTGACTGATACTTTCATTATGGGATCTTAGACTCAGTATGAGACAACAAGCTCTCAATGAGGCAGTGACAGTCAGACATCAATCTTACCCACTTCATTGTGTTGTAAAAGTAATCAGACACCATAAGGTCACTAGCCTGTGTGTGATAAGAATCTAGAAATCTCTTCGGAGTTATTTCTGTAAAGGGACAGTCTACAACTTTTTTTCAAAATGTGACTCCTTTGTTTGTAAGGTTGTACATGAAGTCATCAGAACTTTGCAGCAGTGAGAGACAGATGTTTTTTACGAACCCCAGGGAGCAGGAACAGTGTACAAATTCCAAAGTGTGTGTGATTCCTTATCTGTGTGGTGGACACATGCAGTCAATATAACAATGGTGCGAGAGCAGAATACGTTTTTTCTCTCCATGCCCTTAGCTGTCAGTCTCTCAAACATTATATAATATAAGATCTAGAGTGTGCATTCAAGTCTGCAATGATCTGCTCGTGGCAAGAGACAGATGGGAATGCTCCATTCTAATCCTGTTGGATTTCTCAGCAGTTTTTGATACAGTTGACCATACAATTTTGCTCAAAAGACTGCAGGAGTACTGTGGCATCAGTGGCTCAGTCCTCCAGTGGTTCAGATCATTATTGACTGACAAAACACAGAGGGTATCCCTAGTATCTGTCATGTCCAACCCTGCACCTTTAAAATTTGGAGTGCCACAAGGATCATTCCTATCCCCTCTGCTATTTGCAATCTATGATGCAACCACTTGATACAATTATCCAACAACATGGCCTGGCAAACCACTGCTATGCCGATGACACGCACCTGTCCTTCAAACCTAGAGGAACAGACCCTACTCCAAAAATAAATTCTTACTTAGCTGAGCTACAGGCATGGATGAATGACAACTGGTTGAAACTGAATGCTGACAGAACTGAGGTCCTTGTTGTCCAAAGCCAGCGCTTGGCATCAAAACAGCTCTATCCTTAATTAACAACAATCAGGATTGGTAATTCAGACATAAACAACTCCGACCTTGTGCTCAGCCTTGGTGTGCTAATCAATGGGGAATTAAGCTTCAGAAACCAAATCTCGGCTATAGTCAAATCTTCCTACTTTCATCTGAAGAACATTGCAAAAATTAAATGTAACGATTGTGTAATTATTTCCGTGGTCAGCGCACAGGATGCGCGCTGACACTGCGGAAATCCTCCACAAGCGTGTAATTGGACAGGACCCAGTTGCGGTGCAATGCACCTGTAGAGGGGAATTCCTGCCGGCAGATGGAGCTGTGGAGAACAGAGGAACAACCCCTCAGTACTGCCACGGATGCCAGATAGGAATTGTACGAGGGGAAGCAATGCAGGGCAAGATAGCCCTTAAAGAGAGAGAGCACAGAGACAGAATGTATGTGTGTCCGCCAATCTAGTCGCCACCCAGCGACGGTGAACACACAACAGTGAAGACCAAGTGGGAAACCAATCGCAAGAGATGGCGATTGCTAACAGCGACACAAGACTGAATAAGCACAGAGATGAAATGTATGTATGTCCACCAATCTAGTCGCCACCCAGCGACGGCAAACACACAACAGCGGAAACCAAGTGAGAACGCAATCGCAAGAGATGACGATTGCTAACAGTGACACAAGACTGAATAAGCACAGAGATAGAATGTATGTGTGTCCACCAATCTAGTCGCCATCCCGCGACTGCGAACACACAACAACGGAAACGAAGTGGGAACGCAATCGCAAGAGTGGCGATTGCCAAGACCGAATTAGACAGAGCCCAAGTGTAGCAGGAAAGACATAGCAAATAACAATGATCAGAATGTCAAGGAAAATAACAAACGCTAGCTAAACGCGAACATTGCACTCATTCGCAACAGCAAACGCGTTTAAGACACGATCCCTGCGTGTTAGGCGCCCAGTGATAAGCGTGCCACCCTAACTAACCAAAGAACACAAACACGAAATAGAGAACGCGAACGCTTGCTAAACGGTTATATCACCGAGCCTACAGCAAGACAGACAGACAGATGGGGCTACTAGTAGCAACCGCTGCTCTGGCTAGCACCCCTAAGGCAGAATATAGAAGGAACCACCGCTGCTACCGCTAGAGTGGATGCGATCCAGACAGACAAACAGATGGGGCTACCAGTAGCAACCGCTGCTCTGGTTAGCACCCCTAAGGCAGAATACAGAAGGAAGAACTGCCACTACCACTAGGGCGAATGCAATCCAGACTGATGGAGCAGCCAGTAGCAACCGCAGCTCTGGCCTACACTCCCAGACAGACAGAACAATTTCTTGTCGACCGCCGCTGGCGACAAGACAATCGAGGCACAGAAACAGAACAAGGCAACACAGATAATACAACCTGACTGCACTAGAAGGGATGCCTAGTGCAGTCCCAAGGAATTACTCTAAGATAATCTTTAGCAAACGATAGCAAAGGCTGACACTCCAGGTGTTAGCAGGAATGAACCATCATGACCAGCCAGGAATTCTGGGAGTACAAGGTATTTATACTGCAAGCCATCAAAGGAGGCAGCTAGGCAATTTGCATGACAAGTGTATGCAAATTCTTCAGTAACAGAGCAACTCTGAAACCTGCAAAGTGAAGACCTGCAGCCCTCAGACCTAAGGAATGGTCAAAAAGCTGTCTGCCTGTGCAGACAGCTGAGCGGATCATTATTTTAAACATCTTATTCCCCCAGAAGATCTTCCAACTCTAGTTCACGCCTTCATCACATCATGGATGGACTACTGCGATGCCCTCTATGCAGGCCTCTCAAACAAGCACCTGTACCACCTGCAATTAGTACAGAATGCTGCTGCCAGATTGCTAACAAACCAGCCTTGCCACTGTCACATTTTTAAAAAAATGGAGAAGATTGGACTGTTGACATTTAAATCCCTTCACAATTTGAGCCCTGGATACATGAAGGACTTGCTGTAACTGCACCACACGTCTCACAACCTCAGATCAGCAGGTTCCATAAACTTGGTCACTCCCAGAGTGCACCTGAAAACCTTTGGAGCCAGAGCTTTCTGTCATGCAGCCCCTACCCTTTGGAACTTCCGACCACACCCAGTAAAGACATCCCCTTCCCTGAAATTATTCAAATCCAGACTGAAAAGCCACCTGTTTAGCCTGACATTTCCAGGCTTATAGAGTTCTTCCTCTGTACCACAATTTACAAATCAAACAATTATTAGTCTGAGCCATGCTTATGCACTTTGAGCCCTACGGGAGAAAAGCGCTTTACAAATGTTATTTGTTGTTGTTGATGTTGTTGGGATCTATAATTGAAGCAATTCTAATTGAACTGTGGATATGATTGATATATATATATATATATATATATATATATATATATATATATATATATATATATATATATATATATATATATATATATATATATAGTATTTATACTTTGATAAAGATGGCCAAACAGGAGGTTTATTATTCCTGTTTTTGAAAGGTTTTATTTGTTTGAAATATCTTGAAATAAAGATGTAATTGAAACATATCCCAACAGATTCTGCTGTGAGTTGACCATTCTTTTCTTTGGCTGTATAAATTTCTATTTTATTTAGGTTTATGCGTGATCCCCCCTGCAATATTAGAGAAATCCAAGGGGTCCGCACACTCGATGAACCAAGTCCCAGGTTTTATTTAAGTATCGTGACACAAATCCACTCCATACACCGAGTCATTTCAGGGCCCCGTGGGGTCTCCTTTGTCAAGGTAACAAGATACAGAACGTTACCATTCTGTATCTTGTTAACTTGACAAAGGCGACCCCACGGAGCCTCGAAACGACTCGTTGGTGTATGGAGTGGATTTGTGTCACGATACTTAAATAAAACCTGGAACTTGGTTCATCGAGTGTGCGGACCCCTTGGATTTTTCTTGCATTGCACATCGGTCCAGCACCTCTACAGTGGTGTGTGATTCTTTATTGATGTCTGCAATATAAGAGGGTTCAAAGTAGTGGCCCTCGTTTGATTATTTAATTTGCAGGCTAGTGTAGTGTTAGCCTTGTTGGTTAAATAAAATTTCTAGCCTAGCCATCTGATTAGCTTGGTATCATCAATGAGAACTACATCAAGCTGTTCTCTTACGGTCTGACTTTGCTTTAGAACCGTGATTGACATATTCGAGGAAGGCCCGGTTCACATTAGCGGTTTTTTGTGGATCGGAACCGGAACGTATACTGTACAAACGGAATGGATGTGTATGGATCCAAGGTTAACCTATGGATCCATTCACATGCGTCCGTTGGTATGGATACGTTCTGTGCGTTCCTATCCCTGGACCTAAAAATTGCTGCAGGCCCTAATTTTCCGAACCGTTCTGCTTAGCGGAACAGATCCGGACAAAAAATGCAGCAGCATTGGGGCAATGTAAAACGGAATGTTTCTTCACACTGGTGAACTACTTCCACGGGGATGGGGGCATGTGCCAACGCAAATCTAACGACAGGAGGGTGAGGGGAGGGTTTATACATACCTAATCTTCCGTAGCAGCCTGCAGTAGAGGCTTCCGTCTTCTTCCGCGTCATGTGACTACATGACGCGTCATGTGACTTGTCACGGGATGCACTGTGTAGTCACAGCGGAAGAAGAGGGAGCCTCTACCGCCGGCTGCTACGGAAGATTAGCTATGTATTTGCTGAGTGAAAACGGATCCGATCAATCATTGATCAAATCTGTTTTCACTATGTCAAACCAGGCCATGAACTGAGCCTCCGGATCCTTTTGGCTCAGAACGTCAATGTGAACCGGGCCGAATAGGTGCTCCACAGATACTGCCATTGATGCTCCAGGTTACTTTTATAGGCTTTCTTATCTTTTCTAATGGTGCTATGAAGGTTAATTATTTGACCCCTGATGTAGGCGTTATGGGAGTCCCCCCCAAGGGTTGATCTGTGAAGGTTTATTGTGCTAAAAAAAATTAGTTAAGTGGTTTACTATTTTTTTCATTATTAGAGCAGTGTTTCTCAAACCTGTCCTCGTGACTCTGCAACGGTGCATGTTTTGCAGGCAACCTCCCCTATGCACAGGTGGAATAATTTGTGTCTCAGCTACGTGGATTCCATGTAGCTGAGACACTAATTACCCCACCTGTGCATAGGTGAGGTTGCCTGCAAAACATCCACTGTTGGGGAGTCACAAGGACAGGTTGGAGAAACACTGCATTAGAGGGTTAGTTAGGAAAAAGAGGGGAATCCTCCATTTAGATCGACTGGGGAGATAGTGGTGCGGTGTAAATTAGGTCATCATTATTGAGTGATCTGATAATGAAGAGTGAAGTATCTTAGAGTATTTCAAGCCTAGTGTTATTAGTTCTGAAGCCAGGATATAGTCAAGATGGCTCCGTAGAGGATGCCACGGCCATAGGGCTCCGGCCTTCCTTTTTCTTTCTTTCCTTTTCTTTTGTTCACTTAAATGTTTTCCCACTTTCTGAATGCAGATGGGGATACAAGCAAGCCGACTTAAGCAATCCGGGACTAGGCGATGAGGGATTTGGGCACCAGTCCACCGCCGCCGCTGGATCCACTATTCCACCGCCGGACCCAACATCATTCTCTCAGGTCCATGCTGACCTCCTTACCCCTTTACACACTACCTGCCCTAGGCTACAAGCTAGACTTCCTGTCCCCCCTGGTCCCATAGCTGGCAGAACCCCCCCCTCCCGCGCGTGTGGCCACACTCCAATGACCATGCCAGATAGCAGCATGGGATCCACGCTGGCCTCCACAGTTGTCAGCCCCCATTCCGGCTCGCCAATCCCTTGGTCTGGCCCTTGCAGACTTTCCACAGATGCGTTTGACACATCTACACCACCGACGACTTGGCCCAGGGTGAACGCTGATGTCCTCCACCATGATACAATACGATAACATTTCTATAGCGCTTTTCTCCCATAGGACTCAAAGCGCTTAGGCTCTCTCAGATTCAGTAGTTGGTAGTAGGCTGAAGTATTCACACAACAAAAGTTATATTTCTGCAAATGCCAAACTCACCAGGTGGGTTTTCAGTCTGGATTTAAACACGTCCAGGGATGGAGCTGTCCTGATCTGCTGAGGTAAGGAGTTCCAAAACGTAGGAGCAGCATGACAGAAGGCTCTGGCACCAAAAGTTTCCAAGTGGACTCTGGGTATGACTAGATTATTAGAACCTGTGGATCTGAGATTGCAGGGATTGCTGTGCAACTGTAACATTTCTTTCTTGTATCCAGGGCCCAGATTATTTAGTGATTTAAATGTCAGAAGGCCGATCTTGAATAGGACCCTCCATTTTATAGGTAGCCAGTGAAGGGAGTGCAGGACTGGCGTTATGTGGCTGTGACGGGGTTGGTTGGTTAACAGTCTGGCATCATTCTGTATTCTGTATCAGATCTAGGTGGTGCAAGTCCTTTTTTGGAAGGCCAGAGCATTGCAGTAGTCCAGCCGGGATGTAATGAAGGCATGAACTAAGGTTGGTAGATCTTCTGGGGGGATGAGGTGCTTGATTTTTGCGATGTTCTTCAGGTGAAAATAGGATGATTTCACCACAGCAGAGATGTGAGTTCTGAAGTTTAAATCCCCATCAATTATAACTCCCAGGCTACGCACATGATTATAGCTATGTAGATCTGTGCTTCCTATTCCCAGTGGTGAAGACTGCAAGTTAAGTTGTTTTGTTGTCATGCGCTGCCCTCCGATCAGAAGGACTTCAGTTTTGTCTGCATTTAGTTTCAGCCAGTTGTCACTCATCCATTGCTGTAGTTTGCCTAAGCAGGCGTTTATAGTTGAAGTTGGGTCTGTCATACCAGGCTTGAAGGAAAGATATAGTTGGGTGTCATCAGCATAGCAGTGGTATGTCAGGCCATGTTTTTGGATTCATTTTCCAAGCGGTAACATGTAAATCATGAAAATCAAGGGAAAAAGGATTGAGCCCTGGGGCACCCCATACTTAAGTGGTACAGAGGTGGACAGGAAGGGCCCCATAGACACTTTTTGGGTTCTGACACTCAAGAAGGATTGGAACCACTGGAGAACTATGCCATCAATGCTGCAGTATTCCTGTAGCCTGCTTATCAGGAAGTCGTGGTCAACTGTATCAAAGGCTTCAGAAAGGTCTAGCAGTATCAGGATGGAGCACTCTCCTCTGTCTCTTGCCATGAGCAGGCGGTTGCATATTTGGATGAGGGCAGTTTCAGTGCTGTGATGTTTCCTGAAGCTAGACTGGAATGTGTCAGAACTGTTGTTTTGTAGGATTTTGGCTTCTAGCTGGAGGTATACAGCTTTTTCAATTCGCCTACCCAGAAAGGGAAGGTTAGAGACAGGTCTGTAGCTGGTCATTGCATCTGGGTCCAGAGAGGGTTTTTTGATGAGAGGCCTGATGATTGCTTCCTTCAGTTAAGCAGGAAAAATCGCTGATTGTAAGGAACAGTTTACAATTTTGAGGAATACCGGTACAAACAGGTCGGGGAAGTTCAACATGAACTGTGTTGGGCCAGGATCCAGGTCACAGGTAGTTTGGCGGAGTTGAAGGAGGATGCTTGCTGTGACTTCTTCAACAATTCCTTTGAAGTTTAAGCAAGGTGTTACGTTGTCTCTGCTAATGGTCTTTGGCGCTATATTAGGTTCAGATGCTGTAAGTTGGATGGCGGACCTTATAGCGGAGACTTTGTCTGAGAAGAAATGGGCAAATTGGTCACAGAGATCCTTTGAAGACTGGATATTAAGCTGTTGACATGCCGAATTGCAGAGTTTTTCCACTGTGCGAAACAGTTGGGCTGTTTTGTTAACTGCATTTGCAATCTCATGTGATAGAAAGGATGACTTTTTCTCAGTGATTACCTTTTGGTAGTTCTTCAAGTGGAGGATTAAGGCATGTTTGTCTTCTGGGGACTGAGATTTGCGCCACAGTCTTTCAAGTTTTCGTGCCTTGTCTTTTCAGCTCTTTTTTTTTTTTTTTAAACATATTTTATTTGTTCCATGAGCAGCAAGGTACAACAAAACTGCTTATGCAGACACACAAGCCGTACACAAGCTAAGTAGTATGGACAGTTGCCCTGAACCAGAACAAATTTTCAGGGCATCTAAACAACAAAGGTCAACAGTGGAACAATTATCATTTCCCCCCCTTTCCCTATCCCCCCCTTCCCTATCCTCCCTTCCCACCCCACAACCCCATCTCTCTGCAAGGACCTTCACAAATTTATCTAAAAAATAACTATATTATTCATCTTCTTTAGTTAGTCAAGTTCAGTGTTCCAGCATCGATATTCGTAGTCTGCCCAGAGACCCTGCCAAATCCTCTGTGCACAACCATGTGGTATATTTAAAATGCTCCATAAGAAGATTTATTTCCTCCTGTTGAAAATAGATGGCAATAAAGTTCCTCCAAAGTTTAAAAAAGTTCTTTGCTTGCTTTTCTTTTTCTTGAAGGACTAAATATTTTTCTATAGCAAATAACTTAAACATTTCTTTTCTGAGATCAGACAGTTTTGGCGGGCTTGGATTCAACCACCAGCCAAATAGAGTTCTACGTGCAATAATCATAACAACATGAAAAAGCAAGGAAGGCTTCACCTTTGAGTCTGCATCATTGAGCTTGGAATAATTGAATAAACATAGATCCCTATCTTTAATCACCTGTTTGTGACACATCTCAATCTGGATTCCGACCTGCGCACTCAACTGAAACAGCCCTCGCCAAGGTGGTCAACGACCTTACCCTTGCCAAGGCCAAAGGCAGTTATTCCATCCTGCTCCTCCTTGACCTCTCTGCAGCATTTGACACTGTTGACCACTCCCTCCTCCTCCAATCACTACAGTCCATGGGCTTCCATGGACTTGCCTTGGCCTGGATCTCCTCCTACCTATCCAATCGCTCCTTCACCACTTCCTTCAATGGCTCCTCCTCAACTCCTGCCCCCCTTTCAGTTGGGGTCCCCCAGGGCTCTGTTCTAGGCCCCCTTCTTTTCTCCATATACACTTCCTCAATTGGCAAGCTTATCTCCTCCCTGGGCTTCAATTACCACCTTTATGCAGATGACACTCAGATTTACCTCCATACCCCTGATCTCTCAGCCACCACCATAAACAAGGTCTCCTCGTGTCTCTCAGCAATTTCCTCCTGGATGTCAGCTAGGTTCCTAAAGCTTAACCTAGACAAAACTGAGCTCCTGATCTTTCCACCCCATGCTGCTGCACCCATCCCAGGTTTCCACCTCACAATCGACAACACAACCATTCTCCCTACCTCCCAGGCCCGCTGCCTGGGTGTCACCTTGGACTCTGACCTCTCCTTCATCCCACACATCCAAAACATCACAAGAGCCTGCAATTTCCACCTCCGTAATATCTCCAAGATCCGCCCATTCTTAACCCCGGACACGACCAAACTGCTCATCCATGCCCTCATCATCTCCCGCCTTGATTACTGTAACTCACTCCTTTCTGGCCTCCCCCTGAAACGCACTGCCCCCTTCAATCAGTGATGAACGCGGCTGCAAGACTCATCCATTCTTCGCACCGGTCTGCATCCACATCTCCCCTTTGTGAATCCCTGCACTGGCTCCCTATCCGTCTCAGGATAAGTTTCAAGATTCTATGCCTGGCGTATAAATCTGTGCACAAAACATGCCCTACCTACATCTCAGAGCTTGTTCACAAGTATACACCAGGTCGCCCCCTCCGTTCCTCCAACGACCTTCGCCTCACCACCCCGCGCATTTCACACTCCCATGCCCGCCTGCAGGATTTCTCAAGAGCTGCCCCCACCCTCTGGAATGCCCTTCCACCACCCATCAGACTTGCTCCCTCTTTCAACACATTCAAGCAAGCCCTCAAAACCCACCTCTTTATGATGGCCTACCCACCTCCTACCACACAGTAACTCTCTAAGGAATATTTAACAGCCCCCCCTAGTGTTTCCACCCCTCCCTTTAGATTGTAAGCCTCTGGCAGGGTCCTCCACTCCCTAGTGTAATCTACAGGATCATGTGCTCCTGTCCTATGACAGCCTGTACTTGTATTACTGGGCCTACCTAACCAGCCCATATTGCATGATCATGTATTTTGTACAATTTGTATGTATAACTTTGTTCTATGTGTATAACCCTATGTATGTCATCCTTGTATCATTGTATATATTTATTGTCCAGCGCTGCGTAATATGTTGGCGCTTTATAAATACAATAAATAATAATAATAATAATAATAATTTGCAAAGTCCACAACTCTGTCCCAAAAAAGCTCAATTCTTGGGCACTGCCAAATGCAATGATATAAATTGGTGTTAGGTAACTGACATTTTGGGCACTCTGGTACGTAATAATCCGGGGGATGTTTGTATTGTATATTGAAGGCGTACTTAGCCTTGTGTGCAAATAGCAAATGAGATGCACGCCACATTTCAGATCTTATTACACCATTTATTAGCTGAATACCCTTACAAATTTTGGTATGCAAATTTTCATCTGATATGTGCTTCTGCCATGGTTTTGCAATGAGCATTTTACTTCTATTTTCATCCAACCCTCTTAAATTATTTTAAATTTCTGACAACTATCTCACTGGGTTTCTAGGCCCTATCAAATTATCAAACTTGGTAGGCACGGCTATCTTTGCAATATCCCTTAAAGTTGCCCCAACAAAAGATCTAATTTGCAAATATGGATAGTAGTCTGTGGGTGCCAGACGATATTGCTTACTCAGCAAAAGGAAGCCAGGCTCCTGTATGTATATCCACCAGATTACCCAATTTTGTCAGACCTTTATCTTCCCAGGTCGCAAAGTTTTTCTGTTGAAAACTTGGTGGGAAACTTGGATTGCCCCATATAGGCATATATTTAGATATTAGTGTCGGCAGACCTAGTTTTTTCCTGACAGACTTCCATGTAGCAATAGTGTCTCTAAAGATAACATTACTTTTAAGTCTTAACGGTAGCTTAAAGCAGAATATAACCCTGCATTTCAACTTTGCTCTAAAACATTATTTACAGCATATTATATGCAAAAAGCATTTTTTTTTTACTAGACCAGCATTGGAAGGGTTAAACACAGAGGTTTTAAGTTCCGTGCAGACATTCAGATAGTTACATTCTATTTAGTTAGTGTGTAACTGTTTATCAATAGATACATCTCTTTGGCTGTCCTCCAAGCTCCTTCTCAGTGAGAGAGATGAGTCACAATAAACACATATTTGTAAACAAAAAGTATCTAACTCAAGTTCGGATTCGTCTGCAGAAATCTCTAGGGACTTTAAAGCCCTGTGTAACCCTTCCAATGCTGGTCTAGTAAAAAAAAAATGCTGGTTGCATATAATATACTGTAAATAATGTTTTAGAGCAAAGTTGAAATGCAGGGTTATATTCCGCTTTAAATATTTTGGAATGCAATAACCCTAGTAATGACCATGGTTGCGCTACTTCTGCCTCCAGCTCGTAGTTAGAAAATCTGCTCGTCCCTAATATCCAATCCTCAACATGTTTCAGTAACGTTGCAAGGTTATAGCTTCTAATGTCGGGGATTTTAAGACCTCCCAGGCCTCTGGATAAGAATAATTTGGAAAGAGAAATCCGCGGCTTTTTCTTATTCCAAAGGAATTTATCAAAAGCCGAATTAAGGGCTTGAATGTCCCTATGCTTAAGGAGCAGAGGTAAGGTCTGCATCAGGTATAAGAGTCTGCCCATTGAGAACATTTTGATTAACGCTGCTCTTCCCAGAAGACCAATCGGCAAGCTATCCCAACCCTCCAATTGTCTAATTATATTTTTAATCAGTGGAACAAAATTTGAATTGTAAAGTAAGTTAGGATCCTTTGTGATCCTGATGTCCAGGTATTTGAACTCTGATCTTGCCAGTGACACCCCCAGGCTGCCCCAATTGTGTGTGTCTGCCCTCTTAGATAACGGGAACAGAATGCTTTTTGCTCTGTTGATTTTGAAACCAGACCAAGGGCCTATCTTCTCAATTATAGAAATAAAATTCCGGGACCTGTCTGAGAGGGTCTTCCAGGAAGAGCAGCATATCATCTGCAAATAGTGCTTGGTTTCCCATTTTGCATTCTATTTGTATCCCTTTCATTCTAGACCTCAAAAACCCAGCCAAAGGCTCCAAGGTCAAATTAAAAAGTAAAGGAGAAAGTGGGCATCCTTGTCGGGTGCCTTTTAATAAATGTATACGTGTTTAGAGAAATCCCTAAGAGTAGATCTGTGCCTGTGGTGCTGCATACATGGCTTTTATACCATCCATGAAGTTCCCTTGAAAACCCTGACATTCCATTACACGGAAGAGCCAATCCCACTCTACGTTGTCAAACGCTTTTTCAGCATCTAATGACAATATTGCGCTATTTTTATGAGAGTTGGGATAGGCCCTCACGTGCTCCAGAACTAACATGATTTTACGGATGTTGCTCACCGCCGCCCTCCCTCTAACAAAGCCAACCTGATTATTGTGTATTAATCGTGGCATTATAGTAGCCAACCTATCAGCCAAAATTTTAGATAAAATGTTTACATCTTGGTTTAACAAAGATATTGGCCTATATGAGCCTGGGTCTCCTGGATCCCTCCCCTCTTTATGTAGCAATTTTATGTATGCTAACTGGCCTGTTTGCGGGTAAGATTGATCCTTTACAATTTTGTTGTATAGGGTTGTTAAAGGGGTAGCAATTTCTGCTTTTAATATGTTGAAAAATTCACTGGACATACCATCAGGCCCTGGTGACCTCATACTTTTGAGATTCGTGATTGCCAGTTTTACCTCACCCTCAGTTATCTCTGCATTAAAGAGACACTGAAGCGAAAAAAAAATGATATTATGATATGTATGTGTAGTACAGCTAAGAAATAAAACATTAAGATCAGATACATACGTCTAATTGTTTCCAGTACAGGAAGAGTTAAGAAACTCCAGTTGTTATCTCTATGCAAAAAAGCAATTAAGCTCTGCGACTTTCAAAGTCGTGGAGAGGGCCGTTATCTGACTTTTATTATCTCAAGTGTTATTGAACTATTTACTTTTTCTCTGCCAGAGGAGAGGTCATTAGTTCACAGACTGCTCTGAAAGAATCATTTTGAATGCTGAGTGTTGTGTAATCGGCACATATTATAGAATGATGCAATGTTAGAAAAAACACTATATACCTAAAAATAAAGATATGAGAATATTTTCTTTGCTGCTAAACTTCTAGTAATTATTCATAGTACACAACCAATTCATTATATCATATTTTTTTTTTTCGCTTCGGTGTCTCTTTAAAGGGATACTGTAGGGGGGTCGGGGGAAAATGAGTTGAACTTACCCGGGGCTTCTAATGGTCACCCGCAGGCATCCTGTGCCCGCGCAACCACTCACCGATGCTCCGGCCCCGCCTCCGGTTCACTTCTGGAATTTCAGACTTTAAAGTCTGAAAACCACTGCGCCTGCGTTGCCGTGTCCTCGCTTCCCCTGATGTCACCAGGAGCGCACGGTGCAGGCACAGACCATACTGGGCCTGCGCAGTACGCTCCTGGTGCCATCAGCAGGAGTGAGGACATGGCAACGCAGGCGCAGTGGTTTTCAGACTTTAAAGTCTGAAATTCCAGAAGTGAACCAGAGGCGGGGCCGGAGCATTGGGAAGTGGCTGCGCGGGCACAGGATGTCTGCGGGGGACCATTAGAAGCCCCGGGTAACTTCAACTCATTTTCCCCTGACCCCCCTACAGTATCCCTTTAAGGTCATTAAGTTCCTCCTGTGTCAGCTTTGGAAGAGAAAGGGCTTCCAGGAACCCATTCATCTGAGTATTATCCCCTTTTCTAGTTGTATATATTTCCCGAAAATACTTAGCGAATTGGTCCGCCACTTTTTTGGGGGTCGTCTCTATATTCCCTTGGCTGTCTCTTAAAGAGGAGCTGTTAGGTATAAGGTCTCAGAGAAAATAAACACATATATCAGTAGCTAAAGATTGGCTGTACTTACATTACATATGCATTTCACTGTCCACGTTTGTACTTCACAGAATTTGTATATAGTATATGCAGAGATTGATGCTCCTGACAGCTCATGGGAGGCTCCATGTTTGTCTGTCTCCTATGAAGTCAAATGTGTCGTCATGTCCTGCCTGCTTCCTGATCACAGAAAAGCTCGTACTGAATAACACTAGTGTGCAGTGAATATTAATTAGCCATGTGGCTAGGAACAATAGCGGACTCCTGCAGTGTACTCTGCCCGGAGATTTATCTGTGCTGTGGCTGGACTGAGTTAGAAGCTGCTGAAACTTGATCCTGTCTTCTCTTTAGCAGCCGAGGGGAGGGCCCCAGAATGCTTTGCAGTATGGTATGCGGCTTGCGTCCTCTTGGGTCTAACAGCTTTGCTGATAAGCACACATCAAATGTAAGAGAGATTTTTATCTTCACTATTGCCTTTTTGGCTTCCGTCTAAACTGTTTAACACAGGAGAATAGAGGTTTAAATTAGCTTCTGCAGCCTGACAGTTACTCTTTAAACAAATTGGTTTGTTTAATCGCGTGCTGCTTGCTTTGGCCATATTTGCAAGTAATTTTCCGGCTTTTTCCTAATATTTAAAAAACTTAGCCTCTGAATGTGGTCTGTTAGATTCCTCTCTGGCTTTCAACCATATGTCCGCTTTAAGCTTTTCTTTAACCCACACTGTGATGATTTGCTCAGCTGCCTGTGCAGGCAGGCAGCTTTTTGACCATTGTGTAGGTTTGCATGCTGCAGGACTCTGGAAAGAAGAGCTTCTGTCAGTTTTGCAGCTTGTGCTTGCTGAGGAATTTGCCTACGTTGTCATGCAAATTGCCTGGCCACATTCATTGGAAGCGTGTACTATAAGTACTATGTGTTTCCCACAATGCTTCGTTGTTCATATGGATTCCTTCCTGTGAAACACTCTGGAGAGTGTCAGCCATGCTCTTTGTTTGAAGATCAGCTTAGAGTATTCCTGGAAACTGTGCTAGGCAGGTTCCCTAGTGCAGTTAGAATTGTTATCTGTTTTGTTTGTCTGTTGCGATTGTCCTGTCCCAATGGTGGTCGACAGGAAATCGTTCTGATCTCTGTTCTTGGAGTATAGCTGGTGCAGCGGTTGCAACCAGCTATCTCTTCTGATCTGTCTCACTGGGATCGCACTAGCATCTTGCGCTAGCGCTGTGGATCCTTCTGTTCTGTCTCTTTGGATCGCGCTAGCCACTTTTTGCTAGCGCTGTGGATCCTTCTGTTCTGTCTCTTTGGATCGCGCTAGACACTTTTCGCTAGCGCTGTGGATCCTTCTGTTCTGCCTCCCTGGATCGCACTAGCATCCTGCGCTAGTGCTGTTGATCCTTCTGTTCTGCTACTCTGTACCTGGATCGCACTCGCTTCGCGCTAGTGCTGTGGATCCTTCTGTTCTGTCTTCCTGGATCGCGCTAGCCACTTTCGCTAGTGCTGTGGATCCTATCTCTCGCTTGTCTGTGTTTTCGTGTGTCTGTCTTTTGTGCTACGACCGCTTGCTGGAGGCTCGGTGAGGTAACCGTTAAGCAAGCGTTCGCGTCCTCTGTTTCATGTTTGTCTGTCGACGGTTAGTTAGGCGTGCTTGTCTCTATTGTGCTTATCACGTGGAGACCGCGCATAACCGCGTGCACTGTTGCGAATGAGTGCGGTGTTCGCGGTTAGCTAGCGTTTGTTATTTTCCGCATCTCCTCATTGTATGATTTGTATTCTGTTCTGATCTGCCTTGTGTCACTTCTGGCAATTGCCGTTCCTGCGGTTGCGTTTCTGTTTCGTATCTGCTGTTGTGTGTGCGCGGTCGCGGGGTGGCGACTAGATTGGCGCACACACATACAACCTGTCCCTTTGCTCGTTCTCCTTTGCAATTGCTTCTCTTGCGATTGCGTTCTGCGCTTCGTACAATTCCTGTCTGGCATTTGTGGAGGTACAGAGGATTGGTTCCTCTGCACTCCCCAGCGCCATCTGCCAACAGGAATTTCCCTCTACGGGTGCGTAGCATCTTTTGCTGGGTGCCTGAAAATATACGCTTGTGGAGGATTTCCGCCGTATCAGCGCACGCGTTGTTCGCTGCTCACGGAGAAAGTTCCACAATCGTTACAGTATGAACAGCCCAAAACCCCAGTGTAGAGGGAATTTCTGATTTGTACGATTTTGTCGAGTTTGGGTCCTGTGTCTTTAAGAGCTTTAAAAGGCTAAATTCAGAGACCAAGGCGGAATTTGTTTCTGAATGTGTGAGGTTTTGTCTGAATCCCACCTTTCAGATTTCTGATCCGTCCACGTCGGCTCTTCTGTTTACCTATGTGCTCTTTTTTTTTTTTTTAACCATGTTTTATTGAATTTTTTCAAAAAATAAACAAAGTATGAGAGCAGTTTCAATTTAAAGATTGACATGCTTTCCGATAGACTATCCCTAACCCTCCCACCCTCTATTTCCTCCCCCCTCCCCATCACTCTTTCTTCCTACATATAGCTTTATGTTGGAGTCTCTCGAAGCAGGCTGACTATTTCCAGTATTTTGCATTATCTATAGAGAAACAGAAAAGATAGTTCATCTGCCATTTGTTATCAATTCCAGTGGTCCAAGGGTGCCTTTAAGTTGTTCCTTTGCGTACCAAGATGTGTTTTTCAAAGGTGAGACTAAAGTCTGCAGATCTTGTCGGGACATTACTTTTATAAGATATGGTTTCCATCGTTGGAAGAATTTCTTTGTAGACTTTTCTTTGTGAATATAAGCTTCTAGCTTGTCTAGGTGCATTATATGGTTAAGTTCTTCCTTTAGGTCCCAGATAGAGGGTACTGCTGGGTAGACCCATCTATTGTAGATTGCTTTCCGAGCTGCTAGGAGACAAACGTGAGTCAAATCTGTTATGCACTTTGAAGGATTAGACTCTTCTTGTGAATTAAAAAGGAGTAACATAGGGTCTTTCGGTATTTGACACTTGCTTAACTTATTTATAAAGTTAACAACTGTATCCCAGTAGGATTGGATAGTAGGGCAGAACCATAGGCAGTGAATCATATTAGCTTTACTATGCATGCATTTTGGGCAGTGACTTACATATCCTGGTCTTGGTTCTTTATAAGTTATATTGGTAAATGCATATTTTGCTTGGTATATCATGAGTAGGTGGGACTCTCTCCATCTCTCGTTTATCATCACCCTCCTGACCACATTATTTCCTTCAATAATTTTCCTTTCTATGTCTGGAACCGTGAAGTATTTATTCCAGCTAGACATGTTAGTTTTCACTTTATCTTGTAGTCCCACATTTCCCAGGCCCCGTTGGATATCAGATAGAGATACTCTGCCACCTTTCGGTTTTAAAAATAAATCAAAAGGCTGATGTTAGCTATAGCTGATATATTCTCTAAATTGGCCCGTACGAAAGATTGGACCTGTGCATAAACCAAAAAGTCAGATCTTGGGACGCCATATAACTGTCTAATTTCCCCAAATGATAACCACTTTTTTCTCCTTAAATCTAGTAGGTTTCCTAGTTTTGTGATACCTCTTTCTGCCCATTTCCTATAATTGTCGTGCATATTCCCTGGCATGAAATTTGGGTTGCCCTCTAGTGGTATATATTTTGAAATTTTCCACGGAAGTTTAAACATTTTTCTAACCTCCCTCCATGCAATCATTGTATCTCTGTATATCAGATTATTTTTTAATCTTACTGGCATATTTGACCAATTGGCATGTAATAGGCCCGTTAGTTCCCATGGCTCAGCTATATGGCGTTCCAGGTCCGTGTTTGAAAATTCAGAAGTTCCCACGATCCAGTCCCTTGCGTGTCGGAAAAGGCAGGATATGTTATACCTACGAATGTTTGGGAAATTGAGACCCCCCATCTCTTTTGGTAACTGCAGCCGGGGAAGCTTAATCCTGGCTCTTTTGTCCCTCCAGATGAATCTACTAATTGCCTAATGAAGTTCAGTTATGTCTTTATGTTTTAAAAGAACTGGCAGGACCTGCATTGGATAAAGTAATCGTCCGAAGGTAATCATTTTGACCAAGGCTATACGCCCCATAACCCCTAAGGGCTCGTTTCCACTAGGGCGAATCCGCATGCGGGCACTGCATGCGGATTCGCATAGCTAATGTTAGTGGATGGGGCTGTTTCCACCTGTGCGGCGTGCGGGATCGATTTGGCAGCGGGCCAAATCTGCACGGCGGGACCCACAGTTTTCGCCTGCGTCGGGAATCCGTGCGAATCGCCGCTAATGTATTTAATAGTAAAAACGCATGCGTTTGGTACATGCGTTTTTACCCGCGATTTCGCGTGCGATTTCGCACCCTACCCAATGTTATTTTGTCCTGGCAGTGTCATGGTTAATTTCGCATGGCACCCTGCCATGCGAAATCGCACGCGAAATCGCGGGTAAAACGCATGCGGAAACGCACCCGCATGCGTTTTTACAAGCGTCGGAATGCCGGCGAAATCGCGTCGCACTAGTGGAAACGGGCCCTAAGGGTATATTTTGCCATCCTTGAAGTTGCTTTATCAGGGATTTAAATAATGGTGCGATATTTAGAGAGTAGATAGAAGCAGGGTCTCTTCCTATATTAATACCCAAATACTTTATATTGTCCTGAACCACTTTAACCCCTAGATTTCTAAAGTCTTGCAGGTTAGCTAGTTTTGATATTGGGAGAATTTCGCTTTTGCTTACATTGATTTTGAAACCTGAATGGGTTCCTATGGTATTAATAATTTGTAGTGCTTTAGGTAGTTGGGTTTGTGGGTCGGACAAGAACAGCATCAGGTCATCTGCAAAAAGAGTCTGGACTACCTTAATCTTTCCTATCTGAATTCCCCCCATCTCTGAATGTAGTTTTCTAGCTAATGGCTCTAGGGCTATATTGAACAGAAGAGGAGACAGGGGACATCCCTGTCTCGTTCCTCATCGCAATTTGATCAGCCTTGATAAAAACCCGGGGGTGTAAACTCTTGCCTTGGGGTCTTTGTATAGGATGCGAAACATGTTGAGAAAAGAACCCTCAAAGCCCATTTTCGCGAGTACCCCTTCCGTCCATCTCCAACTTACAGCATCAAAGGCTTTTTCCGCGTCAAAAGTAACTATGGCGCTTTTCCTGTGTGTTTTAGGGTATGCTCGGACGTGCTCCAATATTGATAGTACTTTTCTAATATTGGAGACAGCAGCTCTGCCTTTAACAAAGCCTACCTGCTCCCTATGTATTAGTTTGGGGAGAAATTGGGCAAGTCTGTCTGCCATAATCTTTGTGAGTAATTTTGTATCTTGATTGATAAGGGAGACTGGGCGGTATGAGCCTGGGCTCTGAGGGTCCTTTCCTGGTTTCAATAATAGCTTAATGTATGCTTCTTGTCCTGAGTCTAACATTCTCTCTCCTGTGAGTGTTTTATTATATGCTCGAGCTAAAATTGGAGCTACCTCTTCCTTTAATATTTTATAGAACTCGCTCGGGAGTTCTGGCTTTGTGGTTTGCTAAGTTTTTTTTATCATTTCCTTGATTTCTGCTTCAGTGATATTGCTATTTAACATTTCGAGATCTTCGGCTGACACTTTTGGCAAGTTTATGTCTCTTAGTATTGCCTCCATCCCATGTACTGTATATTTGTTAGTTCCTGCTGGCTGTAAAGCTGCTGATAGAATTGAGCAAAAAGATCATTTACCTTTTTTGGGTGGTGTACCATTTGCCCTGAGGCGTTCTTGAGATTATGGACGATTAAAGGGGAAAATCTCCCTTTTGCCATAAGAGCAAGAAGACGCCCTGCTTTGCTGCCAAATTTGTGATAATGTAGGTCCCTGTATGATTTTTGTAATACTTCTCTTTCTTTGAACCATTGGTCTGCATTTGCTTTCGCTTTCAGCCATTTAGCTCTGCTCACTTGATTTGGGGATTGTCTGTAACATCTATAAGCTTTTCTGACCTGTAACACCGCCTCTTCATATAGTTTAGCTACTTTTTTCTTTTTTGTGGCGGTATATGCTATCATCCGGCCTCGTAGGACTGCCTTTGCAGTGTCCCAGAAGAGATGGGGTTCTCACAAGTGTTCCCTGTTATCTTCCTTAAATTCTAGCCACCAGCTACGTAATAATAGGTGGAAGTCCTCATCTCCATACAGATGTTCTGGAAATCTCCATATAAAATCTGATCCTCTTTGCACTTTCTCACTTAATTCAATGCTTACTGGGCAATGGTCGGATATGACTAGGTCATGTATTTCTGCATTTTGCAGTCTATGTAAAATCTGTTCCCCTAAATAAATATAATCAATACGGGAAAAGGTCCCGTGGACCATTGAGTGGAAGGTATACTCTTTATCATAAGGGTGTAAGTATCTCCAGGCATCTGTGAGACGAAGGTCTTCCCCTAACTGTGTTAATGCTGTGGTCCCATCTCCTTTTGAGTTTCGTCCCCTTCTCTCCCTCCCTGATCTGTCTTCATATATATTTGCCACCTCATTCCAATCTCCTCCTATTACCAGTTGTTCGTTTCCCTGATTAGATAGTTGCCATTGGAGTTTTTGCAGGAAAGCTGCTTGTTCAACATTTGGCCCATAGACATTGTGGATTTCTAAGGTTTCTCCTGGTAATTGGAGTTTAACCCCGAGCCATCTGCCCTCCGCATCTCTATGTGTGACCTCCGTTGTAGCTTGGAGTGTTCTGCTAATTAGTATAATGACCCCTGCCTTTTTATTCACAGCTGGTGAACCTAAGCTCTTAGCCACCCAGTTCTTCTCCATAAATTTAATTTCATTAGTCCCCAAATGCGTCTCCTTTAAGAGCGCTACATCTGCTCCCAGTTTTTTTAGGTGTCTTAGTATTTGCGCCCTTTTTATCGGGGATCTTAGACCTTTAACGTTCCACGTTATGATTTTAATGCCCATTTTAGCTTTTAGTGGGGTTCAACAGAGATGCGATTTGGCACATGGCTCTGGATTTCAAGCACCTTGGCAGAATAACACTTTGATTTATTATAACATATGCATGCCGTGTCATATACTCAATAGCCTGCAATTTGAACCTTTGAAGAAAGAGTGATCTCGAGCCCACCCCTGCCCTTCCCCATTCCCTATCCCTGACTAATCCCTGTAATTTTGATAGGTAACTTTTGGAACAGTACAAAAAATAACTCACTGTCCCGGTTATTATAAAAAGTTCGAGGATCGTCATCTTCACTCCCATTCGGTCTTCACTTCTTCCCTGTATGATCATTCAATCAAAGAGCGTGTCAGCGAAGCAGATCCTCAACATTCGCCCCAAAATGAACAGAAGTAACTTGCAGTGATATAATTAACGTGCAGCAACCCAGCTGTCTCTTTCTTATATGGTAATGTTCGGCTATCTTGCATCCTTGGAGTTTTGGAAGCAAAAACAAAGATAAAGAAATATAATAGGTTTTAGGTTTCTTCTCCCTCCGCTTGCTCTTGTTGTGGGGAGGAACGCCCTGGGGACCTTGCCGCGGCTGCTGGTTGTGATAGAAATTTCTCGGCATCTCCACAGTCTTTAAAGATATATATTTCGTCATCTCTGCCTGTCACCCGCAGGGTAGCGGGGTATTGTAAGGCGAACCGCAGGCCCCTTTTCACCAGCTCGGAGCAGACCGTATTGAAGGCCTGGCATCGCTTAGAGACATCCACAGAATAGTCAATGAAAATTAAAATGCGGCGATTGTCATAATATAGATCTTCTTTACGAGTTCTGAATGCTGCTAGCAGGCGCTGTTTGTCTTTAAAATCTAAGTATCGGACCATCACTATGCGGGGGGGCTTGTTGCTTTCTCCATTTTTCACAGGTCCTACCCGGTGGGCCCTTTCTGCTTTACATGGGCCTGGTATGCCTAATAACTCTGGGAGTGTCAATTCGCAGAAGTCATCTATGTCACCTAATGTGTGTTTTTCAGAGAGGCCTATCACTCGCAGGTTATTACGCTTCAACCGATTTTCTAGGTCTTCCAGCTTTTCGTGGAAAACTTTCTGAGTCTTCTGCGAGACTTCAAGCTTTCTGTTGGAGCTGTCAAGGTCAGCCTCTAGCTGTGTTATGCGGTTCTCTGCCTCCTTTAGTCTGCCCGCATGCTCCTTCAACTGTCTAGTGACTGGGCCCAAAGATTTCTTAACTGCACCTTCCACGATATGCTGGAGGTCAGGGCTTATAAGTTTTGCTACTTCTGCCGCTATGTCTCTAGAGTCCCTCCTCGTTCGTGGCCCCTCATTGTCCTCCTCCCCGCTATCCATATCCCAGTCACCTGAGCGTGGGCTCTTGTCCGGGCTTCTGGGGCGCTGTGCTTTCTTCGGAGCCATCTTGGATGCCTGTTTCCCGGGGTTCTGCGTTCCTCCCTTATGCGCTGAGCGCGTAAGATATTTGTCCATCCGGGGTATAATGGCTCCGGGATGTCTGCTGTCCTCCGGTGTGGCACTTGCGTCGGTGTAGCGGGTTTCTGCTCAGCACTGGGGCGAACGAGAGCGGAGCTCCACTAACTCCGTCCGCTCATACAGGCGCCGGAACCGGAAGTCCCTTATGTGCTCTTAAAAAACGATTTGTTCACCTGGGCGTATGATCTGTTAAAAATCAATTCCTGGAATAATAATCTGTATCAGTTTCTTGCAGTGATATTCTCTCACTGGTTTAAACTGCCTGGCTTGCCACCTGCTCTGATTGAGTGTGTAGCTGCTGATAGGTCAGCTGATCTTTCCCTTCCATGCAAAACCTTTCCGTATGACAATCAGTTCAATGTGTCTGTTGCCACTTCAGGTTTTAAACAGCAGACATGCAAAGTTACAAAAAAGGGAAAAACTAAAAAGCACAAGCATCTGAATAAAACACTCTCTATTGATGTGTATAATGATGTTGCTCAATCTCCAGGTTTTTTGCCCCAATCCAAAGCTTATGTGGATCCTGCTATAGGTAGGATCGCACACTATATTAAAGCAGTTAAAAAAATCTGTTCTTGTTCCTGGACTCCACCCATATGGAGATTATCTGGATACTGGCCTGTTTGAACCCCCATTTGCTTCCTGGGATGTTGGGGCCTTGCTGGAGGAATTCGATTTTGATTGGAAAGCCTTTTGCGATTTTTACATCGCAAAAAGCAAGGATGTCTTGGATGCTTGTCTCGATTCTATGTACCTTCTGATTGATTCCGATGAATGTGACAAGGATGATGTGGATCTGGTGATCTATGTGTGGCAGACGATTTTGGATGAGTTGCACACACACCAACCAATTGATTCCAATAAAGAGACATCGTTGTCGGATGATTGTTCCTGCCTTTCTGGGGTAAAGCATGAGAGTCTTGACTTTGTGCAATCTGAAATGAATGAGTGTGCTGCTGTGGTTGATTCCTGTGCGAATCCTGAAGGATTTTCTCCTGACACTGTGCAGTTTGAATCTGTGCGATATGATGCCTGTTTCTCGGATGTTCCTGCAGATTGTGATCGGCATGAGTCTGCCGGTTTCCTCAAGGATGTGTGGGATCCTTTTTCATTTAGAAACAGATCTTTGAGATCTTCCGTCTGTGATCCTGCTATGGGGAAAATTTCTCAACTATGCAGCGTCAAAAGTAAAATTAATTGTAACGAACGGTGAAGCACAGAGAGGATCTGATTACCGGTGATCTGCAGTATCACTGGGAATACAGATATATACCAAATTATAAGTGATCTGCAGTATCACCGATAATCCGATATACCAGCTAACCTCTGTTCACCTGAGTAGAGTGTAGTGTTAGGTGCAACAGTAACACTTAGAGGACTAGGCCTCAGTGCAGTAAGGAGTACTGCACAGATTCCTTCCGAAGACCTGAACTCTCCAAGGCGGGAGGAGTCAGGTCGATAGTAGGAAAGATAGTCTGAAAGTGACACTCAGGAGGAAGTGTCACTAACAGGACGGGGAACCGCCTACATTAGTTAGGTCGGTTCTCGAGGTCGGACAAGCCAGGTCGTAAACACACGGACAGATAAAGTACAGATTCAGAAGGCAGAGGCGGAGTCTAGGTACAGGCAGGGTTCGGCAACAGGGTATCAGAAATATCGAGGTACAAGATCAGGAGGCAGAAGCAGAGTCTAAGGACGAGCCGGGGTTCGGCAACAGAGTATCAGAATGGCAAGGTACAAGATCAGAGTTCAGGAAGATAGTCAGGCAGGCAAAGAGTCATAACAGATAATCACAATCAAACTAGTACTTTAAGCTATCAACAGAATCTAGCTAAGTGTAGGATTACAGCTCCAGCTGGTCCCGGCACACTTAAGGATCTGACTACAGGTCTGAGTGCTCCCACGTAAGTGTTCGCAACGCCAGACAACCAGCAACTGAACAGCCGGCAGTATATATACACAGGCCTCTCTCCAGCACCTCCCTAAGTGCTGGACCAATGAGGCGTGGAGCAAGAGTCAGCTGACTCACTTCTGACTGTCAAATATGCTCTGCCTCAGTGCGTGCGCGCGCGTCACTCTCACTGCTGGTGGACTATGAGTCCCAGCCACCCCAGCACTCTCCCTGGCGTCCGCCGCGGGAGCCACCATGCTGGATGCGGAAGCAGCCGCCCCGCTCTGAGAGCAAGCGGCTGCGCTTCCACGCTTTATTACATTAATATGCCTAATAAAGTTTATCCTGTTGATGTCGCTATTTCTTCTGCAAATGAGTCTCTGTCTCACCCTGTTCTCACCTGTAAGGGCCCGTTGCCTGGGGACAGTTGCTCCAGCGTTTCGGTCCTAGATGCCTTGCAGTCTGCTCCGCAGATCGCGGAGGTTTGCGCTATGGAAGCATCAGTTTCACAACCTAAAGTGATTTTTGATTCGCAGGTTTTGCGTCCTGGCTCCTCGGATTTGACATTGTTGGCCGAATCTAAGAGTGAGACAGCGCTTCGGTTTTGCGAATCTGACTCTGAAACATTTTTGCTGAGTCCAGAGGGAGTTTCTCTGAGCCTGCCCTGTACCTTGAATAACAATATGATGTCCAATCACACTGACATTTGTTAGTCCCTTTCTTGCTCTGAGGGAAGTGCTGATTCTGCACCCTGTACTCTGGATGAGTCAATGTGGCCTTGCTTAGAATCCCATGCAGTGTCTCTAGAGGCTCGTCTGGTTATTGCCACTATACTCACCTGTTTTTCTGCAGTTTTGGAGTTGCAAGCTAGTTTGACTGCTACGCAGAATTCTGGGTGCAGCAAGATTAAAGTTAGGGAGTCAGTGTGTGGTCCAGTGAATATTCCTGTACGTTCCGCTCATGATGATGAAATTCAGTCTCAGTTTATGGTGGAACCTTCCCTGGGACATCTGCCCTGTTCACAAAATAAAGTTCCAGTTTTGCCCTGTAACATGGATACTTCAGAATCCTTCTTAGAAAACTTGAAAAATAATGTTCCTGAGGTCTTGTTTAATGTTCTGGAGGTCTCCGAGTTCCTCCCAAAGGGTGCAGAACTTGTAGGAGATGTCTCCTGCCCCCAAAGTCCTTCTGAGGTGTTGCCCTCTTCCGTAGGCATCGCTGCCTTGCTGGCTACCTTTTCAGCTCTGGTGGAGCTTCAGTCATGTGTGGTCAATGATAATATTGCAGTCACAGAAATTTGTGAATTTGAATCCGAGTCTTCTTTTGAAAGTCCAGTGCTTGAGACCATTGCTCGTGATGATTCTCTGCCCGGTCCTGGTTTTGGTTTCCTCGTGTTGGACTCTGAGGTTGGCAGTTCCCCAACATGTCCTGAGGTTTCTCCTGTGCTGGTGTACCCCAATGTGCTCTGTGACCCAGAAAGCCCAAGTGTGCCTCGTTTACCAGCATACTCAGATGCTTCCTCGGTGGAGACATGTTCTGATTTAGCCTGCCTGCTTGAATGCCCAGAAGTGGTCCCTGAAAGTCTTGATCTTGATGGGTGTCCTCGTAATTCTGAGTCTGGAATTGTCATTGGTTCCATAGGGGTTCTTGATAGTTCTCCATGTGAGCCTGGTGATTGTTCTGCCCTCTTGGGATCTCTGTGGAGCTTCAAAAGGTTCTGGGAGATTCCGGGAGAAATTTTGCTTGGTACCCTGGATAAGATCAACGGTGGCTTTTGTGTTGTAAGGGACACTTCGAACAGGTTTTGTGGCAGATTTGGTATTTTCGGACGCTCCTTGGAAGGTGGTGGGTATTGTCTGGAGGGTTTCGGTGGCTTCTTCTCTGGTATCCACAGTCCTGATGGGTGTTACGCTGAGACTTGTAGTGCTGATGGGCATGTTTCGGTGGCTTCTGTTTCCGATGAGGTCGGTTTCGGGTGGACTGACTCTGGAATTGGACCTTGTCGGGCTGTCCCGACCTTCACGAGTCTTCAGTTTGAGTCTGTTGCTAATAGCACTTTTGAGGGTCGTCTGGAATTCGACCCTGGAGGGGGGGGTACTGTGATGATTTGCTCAGCTGCCTGTGCAGGCAGGCAGCTTTTTGACCATTGTGTAGGTTTGCATGCTGCAGGACTCTGGAAAGAAGAGCTTCTGTCTGTTTTGCAGCTTGTGCTTGCTGAGGAATTTGCATATGTTGTCATGCAAATTGCCTGGCCACATTCATTGGAGGCTTGTACTATAAGTACTATGTGTTTCCCACAATGCTTCGCTGTTCATATGGATTCCTTCCTGTGAAACACTCTGGAGAGTGCCAGCCATGCTCTTTGTTTAAAGATCAGCTTAGAGTATTCCTGGAAACTGTGCTAGGCAGGTTCCCTAGTGCAGTTAGGATTGTTATCTGTTTTGTTTGTCTGTTGCGATTGTCCTGTCCCAATGGTGGTCGACAGGAAATCGTTCTGATCTCTGTTCTTGAAGTATAGCTGGTGCAGCGGTTGCTACCAGCTATCTCTTCTGATCTGTCTCACTGGGATCGCACTAGCATCTTGCGCTAGCGCTGTGGATCCTTCTGTTCTGTCTCTTTGGATCGCGCTAGCCACTTTTCGCTAGCGCTGTGGATCCTTCTGTTCTGTCTCTTTGGATCGCGCTAGACACTTTTCGCTAGCGCTGTGGATCCTTCTGTTCTGTCTCTTTGGATCGCGCTAGACACTTTTCGCTAGCGCTGTGGATCCTTTTGTTCTGCCTCCCTGAATCGCACTAGCATCCTGCGCTAGTGCTGTGGATCCTTCTGTTCTGCTACTCTGTACCTGGATAGCACTCGCTTCGCGCTAGTGCTGTGGATCCTTCTGTTCTGTCTTCCTGGATCGCGCTAGCCACTTTCGCTAGTGCTGTGGATCCTATCTCTCGCTTGTCTGTGTTTTCGTGTGTCTGTCTTTTGTGCTACGACCGCTTGCTGGAGGCTCGGTGAGGTAACCGTTAAGCAAGCGTTCGCGTCCTCTGTTTCATGTTTGTCTGTCGACGGTTAGTTAGGCGTGCTTGTCTCTATTGTGCTTATCACGTGGAGACCGCGCATAACCGCGTGCACTGTTGCGAATGAGTGTGGTGTTCGCGGTTAGCTAGCGTTTGTTATTTTCCGCATCTCCTCATTGTATGATTTGCTGTGCCTTTGCTATCCTCGTATTCTGTTCTGATCTGCCTTGTGTCACTTCTGGCAATCGCCGTTCTTGCGGTTGCATTTCTGTTTCGTATCTGCTGTTGTGTGTACGCGGTCGCGGGGTGGCGACTAGATTGGCGCACACACATACAACCTGTCCCTTTGCTCGTTCTCATTCGCAATCGCTTCTCTTGCGATTGCGTTCTGCGCCTCGTACAATTCCTGTCTGGCATGTGTGGAGGTACAGAGGATCGGTTCCTCTGCACTCCCCAGCGCCATCTGCCGACAGGAATTTCCCTCTACGGGTGCGTAGCACCTTTTGCTGGGTGCCTGCAAATATACGCTTGTGGAGGATTTCCGCCGTATCAGCGCACACGTTGTTCGCTGCTCACGGAGAAAGTTCCACAATCGTTACACACTCCTTTCTATTTTCTTCTGAAGGGTGGCTTCTATAATTTTTATATTTATCCCCAACAAGTTTTATGGCTTGGGTGTATTGCTTATTAATTTGTTTTTTTTTCGCAGCCTGATATGCTATTATTTGCCCTCTCAATACCGCTTTTGCAGTTTCCCAATAAAGAATAGGGTTGTTTTTATGTTGCTCGTTATCCTGTTGGAAATTATGCCACCAGTTTATCAGGTTGGCTTCAAAAGATTCATCACCATATAAGCTAGTTGGGAAGCGCCACAAAATATCCGATCCCCGGGGATTTCTCTCCTGTATATCTAATAATATTGGAGAATGATCTGATATGATCATATCTTCGATGGTTGCTTTGTTCAATCTGCCTATTAAAAATAGGTCAATTCTGGATGAGGACTTATGGGATGCAGAATAAAAGGAATATTCTGTGGACAGAGGATTCATATATTTCCATGCATCTACTAAATTAGTTTTTTCCATTAAAGATTTCAATCTAGTGTCATTCGGCCTAGCCAACCTCGTTACATGACTTCTGTCCTCTAAAACATCCACCACTGAGTTCATGTCACCTCCTACTATTAAGCTCTCAGCATTTTCTAATATTATTTTCTGTGTTATCTTGTCAAAGAAAGTTTTATTTTCACCATTTGGGCCGTAAACATTAAGAAGTGTTAATTTCTCCTCCGCAAGCTGCAACCTTAGACAGAGCCACTGGCCTTCATCATCATGTTCAGTATGTATAATTTGATATGGAACGCTTTTATTAATGAGAATCAGCACCCCCGCCTTTTTGCCTACTGCAGGAGAACCATATACTGAACCCACCCATAACTTCTTCATACATTTAAATTGGTATTGTGTTAAATGCGTTTCCTGCAGCAGGCAAATATCCGCATGAAGCTTTTTAAGATGTTCAAGAATTCTAGATCTCTTATTAGGAGATTGTAACCCTTTCACGTTCCATGAAATTATCTTCATATGGGGCTCAGTATAGAATTGCAATTTGGTCGGTGTCTCCCCCAGGCATCACCTGCGGTGAAACATCCATGCAATACACGTAAATATAATCTTTTTAGGATAAACCGTCCCAGCAGAGAGATCCCCCCCATCCCCCTTCTTCACTTTCCCCCCAACAAACCCTTTAGTTCGTCACTTCTCTTCTTCCCCATGTATTTCTCCTCCCTCTCCGTGACCTAACAGTATCTCCAGACCACTATGGTAGTAAACACGTTCTAACGTCATGTTGTAATTTCCACACGGCAGAGCTTCCACTCATAGTGATGAGACTCATATCGAAAAGACAACCATAACACTAAAGCTATAGAATTTCCAACCAGAACAACTTGTTATCCAGTGGGCCCTAACTTTGCTGGCCCTCCGCATATAACTTCTGAGGTGCATACTGAAATGTTTCTTCAGCGTTTATCTCTGGGGCTCGCATTATCCTCTTCCTCATTTCCTGCGATTTTCTTCAGAAAAGCCTTAGCGTGTTCTGGAGTCTTGAAAACATGTGTATTTTCTTCTTCATCCGTCACCTTCAAAACAGCAGGATACATCAGAGAAAACTTAATCTTCTTTTTGAAAAGAATGCCACATATTGGGTTAAAGGCTTGCCTTTTCTTTGAGACTTCCGCTGAGAAGTCGTTAAACAACCGAATGGTGTAGTCCTGTACTTGGAGATCTTGTTTAAGAGCCCGATATGCAGTCATCATCTTTACTTTATCCACATAGTCCAAGTACTTAACCATCACAATACGTGGCAGAGCGTCCTCTGTGTTCTGGCGCTGTGGGCCCACTCTATGTGCTCTATCAACTTTAAGTGGTGTATTCATTCCCAGTAAGGCAGGAATATCTGTTTCACAGAGTTTGTGCAACTGGTAAGGTAAAACATTCTCCGGCACCCCAGTTATCCTTACATTGCTCCTGCGTGACCTATTTTCTAGGTCTTCAATCCTCTCATGGGACGCCTTGTTTTCTTTTTGCAACTGCGCCACTGCTGTCTGCGCGATCGCTAGTTGATCCTCACATGTAGATTATCTTTTCTCTACCTCAGTTATCCTTTTTCCCTGCACTTTCTGGTCAGGTTGAATTTCTTTATCGAATCAGTGATGGCCTCCTCTATAAAATTATGTATATCTGGCAAAAGTACCTTTCTCATTTCTGCTGCTAACTTCTTGTAGTCAAGATGTACCTGTGGATGTTGACTCCCATCACTTCTAGTCTCCTCATCTGAGTCCCAATCACCTGTAGGCTTATTGTCTGCTTTACGCGCCTGTGTCGTATTGGTCTGGGATTTGCCGCCCGCCATCTTGGGATTCTCGGCTGCGCGTGTCTGCCTTTCTGTGTTTCCTGAGCGGGTAAGATACCGCTCCATACAGGGTGTTATGACGAGCGCCGCTGCTTCCCCCTGCTATGCACTTCTTTCCGACCTGCTAGCGGGCGTTTAGTTGCTGGTAAGTGGCTGGATTACTGTCGGCCTGCCGGAGTTCTCTTCTCCTCCGTCTGCTTACATGGGCGCTGAAACCAGAAGTCCTCTTTTCAGCTCTTTTATAGAGTGTTGTGGTGTTAACTCTTTTAAGCAGCGATATTTTTTTGGGTTCTTGAACTGGTTTTTGACAGCTGGTATTGAGAGGGAGAAGTGGATAGTGTGATGGTCTGACCAGGCAACAGGATTAATTTCCACACTGGCTATTGACAGACCAGTATGGACTATAAGGTCCAGAATGTGACCTTTCTTGTGAGTAGCCGAGCTGATTGCTTGGGAGAAGCCCAGTTCATTTATGGCACGCGGTAGCTCTATTCCTAATTGCGAAAAAAGGGTTTTCACTCATGTATTGAAATCTCCAAGCATAATCCATCTGGGGTGTTCTAGTGTTAGGTTGCATAGGATATCTACAAGTTCCTTAAAGTGAACCTCCGGACTAAAAATCTACTCAGCAGAACTGAAAAGGCTTGGTGTTTCTTTAACAGTTTCACAGCATCAGAATTATGTTTTTCTTACCAAAGTATCATTTTTAGCTGCATTTTTACCTAAGCTCCACCCATCAAACAAAAAAAGCCCAGGCTTTTTTTCCCTGATGGTGTGCAGAGCATGATGAGATTTCCTATGTTGTTATTCACGTTGCCTAGCAACTGGGAGAGGTGCTCAGGATACAGGACAGTTGGAACTGTGTCTCATGCTTCCTGCCACCTCCTTTAAACCAAAAAGATGGCTGCCATCATGAAATCACAAACATTTGCCTGTTCTTTTAAAACAGGGTGGGCAAGAGATTATATTACCTATCTATTTTAATTAACATAACTAATGTAACACTATGTAACACTATGTTTGTTTAGGCTGGAGTTCCTCTTTAAGGAAGACCGAGTCCTTTCCTGGTGGGCAGTAGATCAGCAATATGTTTGTTTTTTTCAGCTGAAAGTTGCACCCCGAAGCATTTAAATGAGCTGGTAGGTCCTACAGTACGTGGTCTGATTTTCAAAGCTGATCTAAAGCAAAGTGAAACCCCTCCCCCCCTGTGTTCTTTCCTGTTGCAGTGTATCACGGAATCATTTATTGGCACAGCGGCCTCCAGGGTGGGGCCTACTGGTTCAGAAAGCCAGGTCTCAGTCAGGAAGGCCAGATCAGAAGACTCTATTAGATCGTGTATGATTGCTGTTTTGTTGTTTATGGATCTGACATTACAAAGAACTAGTGATGGGTCGTTCGCGAACGAGCCGGCTCTAAGAGCCGGCTCTTTGCTGCGAACGACAAGAGCCGGTTCTCAGTTTTGAAAGAGCCGATGCCTCAGCCGCCCCACACAGCTCTGATTTGCTGTGTAATAAAGGGCGCTGAGGCATGCTGGGAGATGTAGTCCTCCTCTTGCAGCTTGTAGGAGTGTATGGGGCGGAGCAGAGCAGTAGCAGGAGGGATTGCCCGAGTCAGAGAAGCAGTCTGGAGTTGTCATGGAGACGTGGGGTGGGGCTTTTACTCCGGTTCTGAGTGGTGTCTAGTGATATTTAATGAAGAGCCGATTCAGAGCCGTAAGAGCCGGCTCTTTAATGGGAGCCGATTCAGAAGAGCCGATTCTCCGAGAAGAGCCGGAATTCCCATCACTACAAAGAACAGCCTTGATGGGACTACCCTGGGAGCTGGGGTCTGTGATTGGTCTGTGATTGAGGATTCCAGGAGGGAACAGTCTGTGTGGCTGTCATCTCTGCTGGATTTTGCTGGAACTTTTAAGGTTGTTGCCTGGGTATACTCTGTAGATGATGCCCTTCTGCTTTTTCCCTGTTTTGCGTACAATCTGTGTAGCACCTGTATTGCTAGCTGCAAATAGCATCACTCAAATCAGCACTCAGACTTCTTCTCTAGTCCCACTCATTTCTATCTTCTCTTTCTGTAATGCTATGTATGCTTATGCGGTATGCTGTGATGCTGTCTATAGGGTTGATTTACTATAACAAATAGAGTGCCTTATCAGAGTTAACCTGCCTTATTAGCATTAACACACCTTATCGGAGTTAACACGCCTTATCAGAGTACCATAGCAAGCACTATGAACTTATGCCTGCTAATTGGCAATGACGAGAGCCAGTGGCGTAGCTAAGGAGCTGTGGGCCCCGATGCAAGTTTTACAATGGGGCCCCCCAAGCACTCTATACATAACAATTGATACAGCGCACCAAAACCTGCCAATGGCAACTACAGTGTCAGAGGTGCAAGAAGGGGATGGGGGGCAGTTTGTTAATGATTACCACTATTCAATGTATCTATAGAAGTGATTATTATGAGCACAGGACCAATAGAGAGGTAATACTGTAGTTGAGGGAGGGCCCTTTGGGGCCCCTCTGGCCCAAGGGCCCCGATGTGGTCGCTACCTCTGCACCCCCTATTGCTACGCCCCTGACAGGGGTCAGTACTTTGCATAGTACTGTTCACAAAGTTTAATCGTTCGGTGAAGATTTAGCAGACTGCAGTGGGGAGCAGCATGATGTACTGAGATTGCAGTGGGGAGCAGTGTGATGTACCAAAGACAGCAGTGGGGACAGCGTGATGTACCAGAGATTGCAGTGGGGAGCAGTGTGATGTACCAGAGATTGCAGTGTGATGTACCAGGGATTGCAGTGGGGAGCAGTGTGATGTACCAGAGATTGCAGTGGGGAGCAGTGTGATGTACCAGAGATTGCAGTGGGGAGCAGTGTGATGTACTAGAGATGTACTAGAGATTGCAGTGGGGAGCAGTGTGATATATTAGCAGAGGCCACAGCTCTCATCATGCAGGAGAAGACGATAGTTTCAGAAACTGAGAACTCTCTGCACATTGCCTTATAAAAATGACCAACAGTATAATAGAAGTTTTTCTGTATTCTGCTTGTGATGCCCCAGAAATCAGCACACAATGTAGGAACTTAGCCATGTTGGATCTCAGCAAATTAAGTGTTATACAGGTCTGATCACAAATTAAGGAACTATTATTAATTATTGATAATAATTGTTTGAAACTTTACTAGCACTTTTTCTCTGAACTGTGATAAACTGGCAAGATCTTGCTTAGAAATTCTATAGTTGTGCACTCGGTTACATACCTTTGAAGCAAAAATCATACATTTAAAAGGATATTTAACTTCAGAGCTGAGCCTGTCCTGGATATTTTGAAACTGATTCATCAAAACAGGTGCAACGAAAACTGGAGCAAAAATGCAGCCCTTGCTCAGAGCAGCCAATCAGCTTTCAGCCAGTAAAATGTATGTTTTTATAAAAAAATTTGTAAAAATAATTGTGCAAATCAAGTTTGGTTTATATTAAATCTCTACCTGACTGTCAGGGACACAGTAACATTTATCACAAGTTTATGAGAGACTCACCGAGACCATGTTGAGCTGCTTGTCTTCTGCTAGAATCCCGCAGAAAACTACGCTCTGAGTGAGGGCTGAGGGAGGGGGGCAGGGGGCTGTACAGGCTGCGGAGAGTGATGTCTCAGTCAGTCACTCACCACCGCAGTAGATTAGAGGCCACCAGCACCAGGGGGGAGAGAGCGAGTTGACGTCATTAGTCACAGACAGTGACATGAGTTATCTCGCCAGACGCTCCGCCGGCCGCCGCTAATGACTGCTGTGCTGTTGTCACTGCTGTGACTGTCTCTGCTGCTGACGCTGGGGAGGAGGGAGGCGGAGCCAGCCGAGGGAGAGAGGGAGTCGGAGAGAATCTTCTGCACTCTGCTCTGCCGGAGCCGCCGCAATTAGTAAGGAATGGATGCCGGCGGCCCGGCAGGCGCAGCACACACTAGTAGTACCATTATTACATTATGCAAACAGGGAGGGGGGACCCGGCGGCCGGGCCCCCCCTCAAGGCTTCAGGTGGCGGGCCCCGTCGCCAATGCGACCTCTGCGACCTCTATTGCTACGCCCCTGACGAGAGCTCCACTCGCCCTACCCTAAGCCCTTGCGTGTCCAATTACTTTAAAGGACATTATCCCTGCTTTTTGATTGGCCCAATAGGCTGCTTGTCAAGTTTCCTGTCAAGTGACAGGCAGCCTATTGGGCCAATCAAAGTGCAAGGGCAATGTCCTTTAAAGTGATTGGACCTGCAGGGGCTCAGGGCAGGACAAGTGGATATCTCGTCATTGCCAATTAGCAAACATACGTTTGTAGCGCTCGCTATGATACTCTGATAAGGCGTGTTAACTCTGTTAAGGCACGCTCTTTGTTATAGTGAATCAACACCTATGTGTGCCTTGTTCTACGTTTTATGTATCATGCTTAAAGAGACACTGAAGCGAAAAAAAAAATTATGATATAATGATTTGTATGTGTAGTACAGCTAAGAAATAAAACATTGGGAGCAGAGACATAAGTCTAATATTGTTTCCAGTGCAGGAAAAGTTAAGAAACTCTAGTTTTATCTATGCAAAACAAGCCATTCAGCTCTGAGTTCTGTTATCTGAAGGTTATTATCTCAGCTGTCGCTTTTTCTTCAGCAGAGAACAATTCAGGACAGGTCAAAAGTTCACAGACTGCTCTGTAAAAATCATTTAGAATGCTGAGTAGTGGGGAAACTGCAAATATTAGAGAATGATGCAATGCAAAACACTATATAACTGAAAATAAAAATATGAGGATATTTTCTTTGCTTCTAATATACTAGTAATTATCCGTGCTACACAACCAATTCATTATATCATAATTTTTTTTTTTCGCTTCAATGTCTCTTTAACTGTATGCTTATGCTGTTCCATCTCCAACCCTGTGTGCCAAAAAAATTCTGGTTACAACCCCCTGTTGTACCTGGCGAAAATAAATCTGATTCTGAATACGTGACAGACTATGTTGAGGGTTAGAAAAGTAGGTAAATTAGGTTAGAAAAGTTGGTAAATTATAACCTCTTGGGGTGGGACTCCCTCCAATAATCAATTAGTTTTTTTCTATCAGTAGTTTGAGGAAGGACTTGTTTTGTATTTATATAGTCTATTTTTCTTCTTCTTATCCCTCCTGCACCCTCCTTATCCCAATGTCACCTCCATAGAAACAGAATGCATCTGTGCGGGACTCAGTCCTGAACTATCACTCCAGGAACTTAGTCCCAATCTCTGCAGACAACAGTAATTGTGTATATGTACACCCCTTAAGACAATTTTTGGGAGGTTGAGGGTCCAATTCACTTATCAGTATGTTTTTGGAATATGAAAGAAAACCAAGTGCACAGAGGACACCCATGTGGTCAGCACAATTGCCATGACCCGCGTTACCTAGGTAGTATCTACATAGCTAATGTAGGGGTCATGCTTATTGCACTTTTGCTACATCAGACGTGACACAGAGCATTTATATTGCTCTTTTCTCCTGGCGGACTCAAAGCACCATTGAAGCCCCTGAATGAACCTTCTTTGGCAGCAACAGCTTAAACCAAACATTTCCTATAGTTGCAGCTCAGATGTACATAACGGTCAGAAGTCATTTTTGACCTTTCCTCTTTACTACAGAACTGTATCAGTTCAGCAATATACTTGGGATGTCTGGTGTGAATTACTTTCTTCAGGTCATGCCATTGCATCTTGTAACGATTGTGGAATCGTATTCGCGGTCAGCGCACCAGACGTGCGCTGACGCGGCGGATTTCCACCACAAGCGTATATTTGAGGACACCCAGGCTAGGTGCTATGCACCCGCAGAATCAGAATCAGAATCAGAAACTTTATTTCGCCAAGCACGACTGGGTCGTGCCCGGAATTGGGCTTGGCACGTACAGGGTACTGATACACAATATAGTTACAGATACAGGACAGGACATGCAGTAGGAACAGAACTTACAGAATACAGAACATTATATAACCTTTATGCAGAGGGAGACAATGTGGCATAAGTTACAATACAAAAAAACAACCGAATGGTATGCTTGAGCTGGAGCGCCGTCTATGTGCAGAGTGCTACAGTGCATCATGGTATTGTGGGGTGGGGATGGGCATTCCCATGGAGAGAGTTCAGGAGGTTGACAGCCGAGGGAAAGAAGCTGTTCTTGTGTCTTGTGGTCCTGGTGCAGATGGATCGGAACCGAAGCATCCGGCTCGAGGGGAGCTGATTAAAGAAGCGGTAGCCTGGGTGTGAGGGGTCGTTTGCGATCTTTAATGCTCTGGTGTTCAGCCTGGAGTGGTAGAGGAGATCCAGAGTGGGAAGTGATCTCCCGATGATCCTCTCCGCAGATCTGATGACCCTCTGCAGTTTGAGCCTGTCGCTGGCGGAGGAGCTGGCGTACCAGACCAGGATGGACGAGCATAGGACGGATTCGATTGTGGCTGAGTAGAAGTTTGTCAGAAGTTTTAGGGCCACACCGAACTTTTTCAGTTGCCGGAGAAAGAAAAGTCTCTGTTGGGCTTTCCTCTGTGTTGAGGCAGTGTTGGCATTCCACCTCAGGTTGTTGGAGATAGTTGTGCCCAATAGGCGGACACTGGGGACTCTTTCTACTTCCTTGCCGTCAATGTGGATTGGAGGTGGGGTAGAGGCGCGCCTCCTGAAATCAACGATCATCTCCACCGTTTTCGCTGTGTTTAGGACCAAACCGTTCTCTCTGCACCAGCGGCATATGTTATCGACCTGGTGGCGGTACACCTTCTCATCGTTTTTGGTGATGAGACCTACAATGGTCGTGTCGTCGGCAAATTTGATTACTTTTACTGAGTCTGACGTGGACTTGCAATTGTTCGTATACAGAGAGAACAAAAACGGCGACAGGACGCAGCCTTGTGGGGCCCCTGTGTTTGTGATTCTGGGTTGTGAGGAGATGGTGCCTAACCTGACGACCTGGGACCTGTTGGTGAGGAAGTCCGTGATCCACAGGCGTAGGGTGGGGTGGACTCCTAGCGCAGCAAGATTTTCTTGAAGTATCTTAGGGCTGATGGTATTGAATGCTGAGCTGAAGTCCAGTAGGAGGATCCTGGCGTAGGAGTCTGGTCTATCCAGGTGATCATAGACGAGCTCCAAGCAGATGTTGATGGCATCATCGGTGGACCTGTTCGATCTGTACACGAACTGGTGCAAATCCAGCAGTCCCTCTGTGGAGTGCTTGAGGAGGGGTAGCACCATGCTTTCAAAAGCTTTCATGATCACAGATGTAAGTGCCACGGGCCTGAAGTTGTTGAGGTCGAGGATGCCCTGCTTTTTGGGGACAGGGATAATGGCAGACCTCTTGAAGCATGCGGGAACTTTGCCTTCCTGGAGAGACCTCGTGAAGATGGAAGAGAGGGTGGAAGCGAGCTGACGAGCACAGGTTTTCAGGCAGGCTGGTGACACTCCGTCCGGACCCGAGGCTTTCCTAGCATTTAACCTTAGCAAGTGTTTCAGTACATCCGCCTCCCTCACTGTCGGTGGGGGTGAGTGCGGGCCCAGGGCTACAGTGGCAAATTGAGGTGGTGGTTGTGGGAGTCCTGCAGGTGCTGGCTGGTTCTCGAATCTGCAGTAGAATTCACTGAGACTCTCTGCAAGCTCAGTGCTCGGTGTGGCATGCTGAGGGGGGGGGGCTTGTAGTTGGTGGCAGCCTTCAGCCCTTTCCACACGGCTCGTGAGTCATTTGAGGAGAGGTTCTGTTCCATCTTTTCCGCGTAACACTTTTTTGCGCACCTCAGCTCTCTGTTTAGGTCGTTTCTTGCCTTCCTGTATTCATCCTGGTTACCGGACTTATGTGTGACTTCCTTGCTGCGCCGTAGTTGTCGTAGTTTTTTTGAGAACCACGGTTTATCGTTTGGATACAGTTTGAAGGTTTTTGTTGGTATACAGGAGTTCTCGCAGAAGCTGATGTACGAGGATACATTTTCTGCCCACTCGTCCAGGTTAGGCGATTCCAGAGCCTTCCAGTCTGTGCAGTCAAAGCAGGCCTGAAGTTGTAGTTTGGCCTCACTTGACCACACTTTGGAGGACTTAGTGACAGGTTTTGAGGTTTCCAGGCGCCTTTTGTAAGTAGGTACCAGGTGGATGATGCAGTGGTCAGATGAGCCTAGGGCTGCCCATGGTGTCGCTTTGTATGCATCTTTCAGGGCCGTGTAGCAGTGGTCGAGGGTGTTGGCAATTCCCTCCGGCAGATGGCGCTGTGGAGTGCAGGCGAACACAGTTGCTGCACAGCCACAGATGCCAGACGGGAATTGTACAGATCCAGGACAAGGTACGATCAGGCAGGGCTGGATAGCCCACAAAAAAACGAGCAAAGGGACAGAACCAATGTGTGTCCACCAAACTAGTCGCCACCCAGCGACAGTGAACACACAACGGCGGAAACGAAGTGGGAATGCAATCGCAAGAATGGCGATTGCCGACAGAGACACAAGACTGAGCAAACCAGGGCACGAGGGTAGCAAAGGCACAGCAAATAATACAATAAGGAGATACGGAAAATAACAAACGCTAGCTAACCGTGAACACCGCACTCATTCGCAACAGTGCACGCGGTTATGCGCGGTCTCCACGTGATAAGCACAATAGAGACAAGCACGCCTAACTAACCATTAACAGACAAACATGAAACAGAGGACGCGAGCGTTTGCTTAACGGTTACCTCACCGAGCCTCCAGCAAGCGTAGCAGACAAGACAGACACACGAAAACAGGGACAAGTGAGAGATAGGATCCACAGCACTAGCGAGAAGCGAGTGCGATCCAGGTACAGAGTAGCAGAACAGAAGGATCCCCAGCGCTAGCGAAAAGTGGCTAGCGCGATCCCAGAAGACAGAACAGAAGGATCCCCAGCGCTAGCGAAAAGTAGCTAGCGCGATCCCAGAAGACAGAACAGAAGGATCCCCAGCGCTAGCGAAAAGTAGCTAGCGTGATCCCAGAAGACAGAACAGAAGGATCCCCAGCGTTAGCGAAAAGTAGCTAGCGCGATCCCAGAAAACAGAACAGAAGGATCCCCAGCGCTAGCAAAAAGTAGCTAGCGCGATCCCAAGAGACAGAACAGAAGAGATAGATGGTAGCAACCGCTGCACCAGCTATACTCCAAGAACAGAGATCAGAACCATTTCCTGTTGACCACCGTTGGGACAGGACAATGGCAACAGGCAAGACAAGACAGAACAGGCAATACAGATAATACAACCTGACTGGGCTAGAAGGGGAGCCTAAAGCAACCCCCAGGAATTAACTATACTAGAAAGCAATGGCTGACACTCCAGCAGTGTCCATCAGGAACAGACCATGGAAAGGAAATGACCAGCCAAGCCTTCTGGGAAACATAAAGCTCTTATAGTGCCAGTCATGAAAGAAGGCAGGTAGGGGATTTGCATAACGAATGTATGCAAATTCCCCAGCAAGAGAACAGACCAGAACTTGCAATGGAAAGACAGGTCTCTGTTCCAGAGTCCTGCAGCATGCAAACCTAAACAATGGTCAAAAGGCTGCCTGCCTGCGCAGGCAGCTGAGCGGATTCTCACAGTACCCCCCCCCCCCCCTCCCTCCTCTAGGGATGGATTCCAGACATCCCTCAAAACTGGTATCATCACAAAACTCTAACTGAAGACTCATGAAAGTCAGGGCAGCCCGACAAGGCCCAATTCCAGAGTCAGTCCATCCGAAACCAACCTCATCGGAAGCAGAAGCCACCGAAACATGCCCATCAGCACTACAAGTCTCAGCGTAACACCCATCAGGACTGTGGACACCAGAGAAGAAGCCATCGACACCCTCCAGACAATACCCACCACCTTCCAAGGAGCGTCCAAGTATACCAAACCTGCCGCAATACCTGTTCGAAGTGTCCCTTACAACACCAAAGCCATTGCTGATCGTATTCAGGGCACCAAGCAAAACCTTTCCCGGAATCTCCCAGAACGCCTTGAAGCTCCGCAGAGATCCCAAGAAGCCAGAATGCTCACCAGGCTCACATGGAGAACCACCAAGAACCCCTATGGAACCTATGATCATTCCAGACTCAAAATTAGCAGGACACCCATCAAGATCAGGACTTTCAGGGACCACTTCTGGGCATGCAAGCAGGCAGGCTATATCGGAACATGTCTCCACTGAGGAAGCATCTGAGTACACTGGTAACCGAGGCACACTTGGGCTTTCTGGGTCACAGAGCACATCGGGGTACACTAGTACAGGAGAAACCTCAGGACATGTCGGGGAACTGCCAACCTCAGAGTCCGACACGACAAGACCAAAACCAGTACCGGGCAGAAAATCATCACGAGTAAAGGTCACAGGTACTGGTCTTTCAAAAGAAGACTGGGACTCAAATTCAGAATTTTCTGTAACTGTAATATCATCATTGACTACACATGAGTGAAGCTCCACAAGAGCTGCAAAAGTAGTCAGCAAGGCAGCAATGCCTACTGAAGTGGGCAACACCTCAGAAGGACCTGGGGGGCAGGAGACATCTCCTACAAGTTCTGCACCCTTTGGGAGGAACTCGGAGATCTCCAGGACATCAGACAAGACCTCAAGAACACCATTTCCCAAGTTTTCTAAGAAGGATTCTGAACTATCCATGTTACAGGGCAAAACTTGAACTTTATTTTGTGTGCAGGGCAGATGTCCCAGGGAAGGTTCCACCATAAACTGAGACTGAATTTTATCATCAGGACAGGGATCCACAGGAATATCTAGTAAAACTAGCTCTGACTTTCTGAGTTTTGCCTCACTACAGGCAGATTCCTCCATAGCAGTCAAACCAGACTGTAATTCCAAAATAGCAGAGAAACAGGTAACAATGGTTGCAATACCTAGACGAGCCTCTAGGGTCGCTGCAGGAGATTTTAAACAAGGTAATATTGACTCATCCAGAGTACTGGGTGGAGAGTCAATACTTTCTTCAGAATCAGACTCGCAAATGTCAATGCAAGTGGACATCATGCCTTCATTCATGGTACAGGGCAGGTTCAGAGAAAGCTTCTCTGGACAAGGCAAAGAAGCTTCAGCATCACATTCGCAAAACCGAAGCGCTGTCTCACTCTTAGATTCGGCTAACAATGTCGAATCCGAGGAGTCAGAACGCAAAATTTGCGGATCCAAGATCGCTTTAGGTTGCGAAACTGACGCTTCCATATCGCAAACCTCCGTGATCTGCGGAGCAGACTGCAAGGCATCTAGGACAGAAACACTGGAGCAACTGTCATCAGGCAACAGGCCTGCACAGGTGCGAACAGAATAAGACATAGATTCATTTGCAAAAGAAGTGGCGACAACAACAGGAGAAACTTTATTAGACACATCAATAATTTTCTTAAAGAGTAACTGTCAGGCTGCAGAAGCTAATTTAAACCTCTATTCTCCTGTGTTAAACAGTTTAGAAGGAAGACCAAAAGCCATTAGTGAAGATAAAAATCTCAGTTACCTTTGATGTGTGCTTATCTTAAAGTCTGTTATAGACCCATAAGGACGCAAGCCGCATACTAAACTGCAAAGCATTCTGGGGCCCTCCCCTCGGCTGCTAATGAGACGTTACAGAAGCTTCTAATCAGTCCAGCGTGTAGCACTGATAAATCTCGGGGCAGAGTACACTGCAGGAGTCAGCTATTGTTCCTAGCCACATGGCTCATTAATATTCACTGCACACTGTGTTGTTCAAGTAGGACTTATCTGTGATCAGGAAGCAGGCAGGACATGACGACACATTTGACAGAAAAACATGGAGCCTGCCATGAGCTGTCAGGAGCATCTATCTCTGCATATACTATATACAAATTCTGTGAAATCCAAACGTGGACAGTGAAATGCATATGTAATGTAAGTACAGCCAATCTTTAGCTACTGATATATGTGTTTATTTTCTCTGAGACCTTATACCTAACAGCTCCTCTTTAAAGTTGCATAACTTAGGAATTTTCCCCATGGCAGACTCACAAACGGACGATCTTAGAGAACCTGAGGGAAAAAATCTGTCTTCCTTAGACACAGGACCACACAGACCTTTTGCAGCCATACGTGCGGTGGCGACATCAGACCGCACTGGTTCAACTTCCACACAAGCAACTGCTCTGAACGACTTGCACTCAGACTTCAAACACTCAGTTGCTTTGGGAAAGGGAATGCATTCAAAACTCACTTTCTTTAAATCCAGAGGATTGGAACAATCGTCCGCTGACAATGTGTTTTTAGCAGATTGAAGCGCATGTAGTTCATCCAAAATCATTCTCCACACGTCAAACAGCGGAGTCACAAAGTCAGAGATACATTCACCAGTCTTGATTAAAGTGCACGCAGACTCAATGCACGCATACAAAACTGCTTCGTTTTTAGAAAGGTAATGATTGCAAAACGATCTCCAATCACATTCCAATTCATAGACCAGGAGCTCGATCTCCCATTTCTCAAACGAAGGATGAACAATCATAGTGCGCACAGTCTACAGATGGAACTGGAGCAGGAACAGAACAGGAATCTTTTACCTCTTTATTGGGGTCAATTGATTGGTGTGTGTGTAATTCATCCAAAATGATCTGCCACACATACATCACCAGATCCACAACACACTCGTCACATTCATCAGAATCAATCAAAAGGCACACAGAGTAAAGACAATCGTTCAGGACATCCGCGCTTTTTGCGATGTAAAAATCGCAAAAGGCTTTCCAATCCAAATCAAATTCCTCCACCAAGGCCCCAATTTCCCATGAGGCAAATGGCGGTTCAAATAGCCCGGTATCGAGATAATCCCCATATGGGTGGGGATCAGGGACGAGCACCGATTTTTTAACTGCTTTTATATAGTGTGCGATCCTACCTATAATAGGATCCACATACGCTTTTGTCTCAGGCAATGACATCTGAATCAAATCAAAGGTTCCCTCTGCCCTGGGAATTTCGGTTTGGCTGGTCATTCTGTAACGATTGTGGAATCGTATTCGCGGTCAGCGCACCAGACATACGCTGATGCGGCGGATTTCCTCCACAAGCGTATATTTGAGGACACCCAGGCTAGGTGCTATGCACCCGCAGAGGGCAATTCCCTCCGGCAGATGGCGCTGTGGAGTGCGGGCAAACACAGTTGCTGCACAGCCACAGATGCCAGACGGGAATTGTACAGATCCAGGACAAGGTACGATCAGGCAGGGCTGGATAGCCCACAAGAAACCGAGAAAAGCGACAGAACCAATGTGTGTCCACCAAACTAGTCGCCACCCAGCGACGGTGAACACACAACGGCGGAAACGAAGTGGGAATGCAATCGCAAGAATGGCGATTGCCGACAGAGACACAAGACTGAGCAAACCAGGGCACGAGGGTAGCAAAGGCACAGCAAATAATACAATAAGGAGATACGGAAAATAACAAACGCTAGCTAACCACGAACACCGCACTCATTCGCAACAGTTCACGAGGTTATGCGCGGTCTCCACGTGATAAGCACAATAGAGACAAGCACGCCTAACTAACCATTAACAGACAAACATGAAACAGAGGACGCGAGCGCTTGCTTAACGGTTACCTCACCGAGCCTCCAGCAAGTGTAGCAGACAAGACAGACACACGAAAACAGGGACAAGCGAGAGATAGGATCCACAGCACTAGCGAGAAGCGAGTGCGATCCAGGTACAGAGTAGCAAAACAGAAGGATCCCCAGCGCTAGCGAAAAGTGGCTAGCGCGATCCCAGAAGACAGAACAGAAGGATCCCCAGCGCTAGCGAAAAGTAGCTAGCGCGATCCCAGAAGACAGAACAGAAGGATCCCCAGCGCTAGCGAAAAGTAGCTAGCGTGATCCCAGAAGACAGAACAGAAGGATCCCCAGCGCTAGCGAAAAGTAGCTAGCGCGATCCCAGAAGACAGAACACAAGGATCCCCAGCGCTAGCAAAAAGTAGCTAGCGCGATCCCAGGAGACAGAACAGAAGAGATAGCTGGTAGCAACCGCTGCACCAGCTATACTCCAAGAACAGAGATCAGAACCATTTCCTGTCGACCACCGTTGGGACAGGACAATGGCAACAGGCAAGACAAGACAGAACAGGCAATACAGATAATACAACCTGACTGGGCTAGAAGGGGAGCCTAAAGCAACCCCCAGGAATTAACTATACTAGATAGCAATGGCTGACACTCCAGCAGTGTCCATCAGGAACAGACCATGGAAAGGAAATGACCAGCCAAGCCTTCTGGGAAATATAAAGCTCTTATAGTGCCAGTCATGAAAGAAGGCAGGTAGGGGATTTGCATAACGAATGTATGCAAATTCCCCAGCAAGAGAACAGACCAGAACTTGCAATGGAAAGACAGGTCTCTGTTCCAGAGTCCTGCAGCATGCAAAACTAAACAATGGTCAAAAGGCTGCCTGCCTGCGCAGGCAGCTGAGCGGATTCTCACACATCTCAATGGGTTGAGGTCAGGACTCTGACTGGGCCACCCTAGAAGGCGTATTTTCTTCAGTTTAAGACATTATGATGTTGATTTACTTTTAGGCTTTGGGTTGTTGTCCTTTTTCAACACCAATCTTCTGCTGAGCTTCAGCTGGTGGACATGGGAACCTAAACTGAGAGGGATATGGATGTTTCCTTTTAAACAATACCAGTTGCCTGGCAGTCCTGCTAATATTTTTAGCTGCTGTAGTGGCTGAATCACACACCTGAAACAAGCATGCAGCTAATCCAGTCTGACTTCAGTCAGAGCACCTGATCTGCATGCTTGTTGAGGGTCTGTGTCTAAAAGTATTAGAGACACAGGATTAGCAGGAGAGTCAGGCAACTGGTATTATTTTAAAAGGAAAGATCCATATCCTTCTCAGTTTAGGTTCCCTTTAAAGGAACACTTAAGCCAACTGAAAAAAATCAGTTTTACTCACCTGGGGCTTCTACCAGCCCCCTGCAGCTGTCCGGTGCCCACGTAGACTCGCTCCGATGCTCCTGGCCCCGCCCGCAGTCACTTCCAGTTTCGGTTGACAGGAGCCAACAGACCGGGAACGCAAGTGATTCTTATATGCTATAGCAGCATAGAGGGCGCTATTACAGCCAGGAACGCAAAGAATCACTTGTAAATGTTTACATGGTGTGTTCAATAAAAAACATGAAAACATGTAATTATTTGTGTGGTATTAGTTTAAGCAGACTGTGATTGTCTATTGTTGTGACTTAGATGAAGATCAGATCACATCACATTTTATGACAATTTCTGCAGAAATCCATATAATTCCAAAGGGTTAACATACTTTTTCTTACTACTGTATATATATATATATATATATATATATATACAGGATCTTCTCAAAAAATTTGCATATTGTGATAAAGTTCATTATTTTCTGTAATGTACTGATAAACATAAGACTTTCATATATTTTAGATTCAAATACACACAACTGAAGTAGTTCAAGCCTTTTATTGTTTTAATATTGATGATTTTGGCATACAGCTCATGAAAACCCAAATTTCCTATCTCAAAAAATTAGCATATTTCATGCGACCAATAAAAGAAAAGTGTTTTTAAAACAAAAAAAAGTCAACCTTCAAATAATTATGTTCAGTTATGCACTCAATACTTGGTCGGGAATCCTTTTGCAAAAATGACTGCTTCAACGCGGCTTGGCATGGAGGCAATCAGCCCGTGGCACTGCTCAGGTGTTATGGAGGCCCAGGATGCTTCGATAGCGACCTTAAGCTCATCCAGAGTGTTGGGTCTTGCGCCTCTCAACTTTCTCTTCACAATATCCCACAGATTCTCTATGTGGTTCAGGTCAGGAGAGTTGGCAGGCCAATTGAGCACAGTAATACCATCGTCAGGAAACCATTTACCAGTGGTTTTGGTACTGTGAGCAGGTGCCAGGTCGTGCTGAAAAATGAAATCTTTATCTCCATAAAGCTTTTCAGCAGATGCAAGCATGAACCCACTTTTGAACCAGAAACAGCGGCAGAAGCGGCTGACCTGGGCTACAGAGAAGCAGCACTGGACTGTTGCTCAGTGGTCCAAAGTACTTTTTTCGGATGAAAGCAACTTTTACATGTCATTCGAAAATCAAGGTGCCAGAGTCTGGAGGAAGACTGGGGAGAGGGAAATGCCAAAATGCCTGAAGTCCAGTGTCAAGTACCCACAGTCAGTGATGGTCTGGGGGACCATGTCAGCTGCTGGTGTTGGTCCGCTGTGTTTTATCAAGGGCAGGGTCAATGCAGCTAGCTATCAGGAGATTTTGGAGCACTTCATGCTTCCATCCGCTGAAAAGCTTTATGGAGATGAAGATTTCATTTTTCAGCACGACCTGGCACCTGCTTACAGTGCCAAAACCACTGGTAAATGGTTTACTGACCATGGTATTACTGTGCTCAATTGGCCTGCCAACTCTCCTGACCTGAACCCCATAGAGAATCTGTGGATATTGTGAAGAGAAGGTTGAGAGACGCAAGACCCAACACTCTGGATGAGCTGAAGGCCGCTATCGAAGCATCCTGGGCCTCCATAACACCTGAGCAGTGCCACGGGCTGATTGCCTCCATGCCACGCCGCATTGAAGCAGTCATTTCTGCAAAAGGATTCCCGACCAAGTATTGAGTGCATAACTGAACATAATTATTTGAAGGTTGACTTTTTTTTGTTTTAAAAACACTTTTTTTTTATTGGTCGGATGAAATATGCTAATTTTTTGAAATAGGAAATTTGGGTTTTCATGAGCTGTATGCCAAAATTATCAATATTAAAACAATAAAAGGCTTGAACTACTTCAGTTGTGTGTATTTAAATCTAAAATATATGAAAGTCTAATGTTTATCAGTACATTACAGAAAATAATGAACTTTATCACAATATGCTAATTTTTTGAGAAGATCCTGTATATATATATATTTTTTTTTTCCGGGGGGTGTTGCAATTAACTTATCTGTATGTTTTGGGATATGGGAGGAACCCCACATAAACATGATAAAAATATACAATCTTCATGCAGATAGTTTCCGGACCCAGATGCATAACTATAGAGTCCCAATCTCTGCAAAATTGTTCTGGAGCATGTCACCATGCCGTGATTTTTGTTGGGGGGTGTAACCCCATGAGTTACTGCACCAGGTGACACCAACAGTCAAGACGACATTTGGGTCTAAAATAGAGATTGCCCGAACGGTTAGCCGGCGAACGGTTCGCCATGTAACGCGAACTTTTACGGAAGTTCGGTTCGCCCCCATAGTGCACCATTAGGGTCAACTTTGACCCTCTACATCACAGTCAGCAGGCACATTGTAGCCAATTAGGCTACACTCTCTCCTGGAGCCACCCCCCCCTTATAAAAGGCAGGCAGCGCTGGCCATTACACTCACTTGTGTGCCTGCGTTAATTAGTGAAGGGACAGCTGCTGGCAGACTCTCATAAGGAAAGATTAGTTAGGCTCTTGCAGGCTTGTTAGCTTGCTCCTGGCTGATTGTTATTGCTAAAATAGCACCCCTCAACAGCTCTTTTGAGAGCTAATGTTCTCCTGATGTGGTTTTTTTTTTGTGTTGCCCACTGACACTGTATTATACAGCCCTATCTGTTGCAGCTGGATCTTGGTAATTGCTATTAGTGTGCCAGCCACGCCCTGCCTAACTATCTATACTGGGACACCTACCTATGCCTACCTGACTACTGGGACACCTACTTACATATACAGGGACACCTACCTATGCCTACCTACCTATACTGGGTCTCCTACCTATGCCTAGCTAACTACTGGGGCACCTGCCTATGCCTATCTACCTATACTGGGACACCTACCTATGCCTACCTACCTATACTGGGACTCCTACCTATGCCTAGCTAACTACTGGGGCACCTACCTATGCCTATCTACCTATACTGGGACACCTACCTATGCCTACTTACCTATACTGGGACTCCTACCTATGCCTGCTTGCAGGTGTACAGAGGCGCTGAGAGGATAAAAAAGGCTAAAACGTTTAAAATGTTTAGGTTGCGGCGGTGGACCGACTAACCACAAACTGACAACAAGGCTGTTGTTTTTTCAAAAATAAATATACATAATTTATTCAATTGCTCCCAATAAAGTCGCAACGCGTTTCACGGGCAAAGGGACCCGCTTCTTCAGGCAATAAAGACAGGAGCAACAACACAGCGTCTGGTCTGGTTGATGCTTGGCACCTCTTGGCACCTCTGTGTACAGAGGTGCCAAGCATCAACCAGACCAGACGCTGTGTTGTTGCTCCTGTCTTTATTGCCTGAAGAAGCGGGTCCCTTTGCCCGTGAAACGCGTTGCGACTTTATTGGGAGCAATTGAATAAATTATGTATATTTATTTTTGAAAAAACAACAGCCTTGTTGTCAGTTTGTGGTTAGTCGGTCCACCGCCGCAACCTAAACATTTTAAACGTTTTAGCCTTTTTTATCCTCTCGGCGCCTCTGTACACCTGCAAGCATTCAGAAGTCCACCCTTGGTGGAAGGGTGACCCACCCTTAAATTCTCTATCCGCAGAGAGCGACGTTTTACTCCTGAGTGGGGACAGGCTTGTTCTCCCCACCTGCCTTTACAGTGGTTGCTTTCTTGGCAACCCTGGTTTGTGAGTATAATTCTTACGAGTTATTTATACCTCCAATCTTACCTATACATATTACACTATATTGGGCTCTCGGTCTTCTATCTTTTCCTACCTATGCCTAGCTAACTACTGGGGCACCTACCTATGCATATCTACCTATACTGGGGCACCTACCTATGCCTACCTACATACAAGAAGATAATAAGGTCGTTGCTTCATTGTGGACAGACCAGATTTGATCAGCTGGACAGTCACTGTTGTTCTATCATTGAGCTACCTCAGCCCGGCAACCATATGGACTTGAAAAGCGCCACGGCATGCACTCTCGCCATGGTGCACACCAGTCCAGCACGGCCGTCACTACGCAAACAGCTGTTTGCGGTGCGTTACACAGTGCGTTTGGTGTGTCAGTGTGAAGCAGTACTCTAATCACACTCCCTGATTGATGTATACACATGCCAGATGTTTTAAAGCACTTTATGCCTGCAATTTAGCATGCAATTTGATTTCTGCCCTTAAAACGCTGCTTTGCGTCAAATCCAGATTTTTCCCCGGGACTTTTGGCGTCTATCCCACTCATCCATGCAAAAACTCAGATATTAGACCCCTTGAAACATCTTTACCATCACTTTTGTGGCCAGCATAAGTGTTTCTAGTTTTCAAAGTTTGCCTCCCCATTGAAGTCTATTGCAGTTCGCGAAAGTTTGCACAAACCAAACCTTTTGCGGAAGTCGGAAAATCGGTGGTTCGGGCCATCTCTAGTCTAAAAGAGTTTACATAGATAGCTTTTAGGTACCTCCAAGAATGCTCAAAAATGTAAATAAAACTTTCCTGAACTACACTGGTTCACACTTACCCATATAGCTTCAATTTATAGCTTCATTGACCAACTATACAGTACATTTTGCAGGCATTACTTAGGTCTGACTTGAACACTTGATATATAGATATGAATATTCTTCAGAAGGCTCTTTTGTGCAAGTAGAATGAAATGGAAACCGTTTGGATGATGTACATTAGGGACAGATTTGTGTAATTTAAAGGTACCCTGAGCAGCTCTAAAAAAGGAAATCTGGACTTACCTGGGGCTTCCTCCAGCCCCTCGTAGCCTGCAAGGTCCTTCTGCATCCTCTGGGTACCCTCCGTGGTCACCCTGGTGGCTCCGTTAACCTTGCGACTTTGTCCGAAGTGGCGCATGGGCGACCCGTCCAGGCACCCGACATGTCATTGCACCAGTCACCATAAGTGTCCTGCACATGCGCGGTTCTGGAAAAACTGAACAGGATGCTTACGGCAATACACGTGATCGCGGCAGGTGCGTGGGCGGGCTGCACGTGTGTGACTTCAGCCAAAGTCGCTGGGTTAACAGAACCTCCAGCAGGACCATGGAGCGGACCCAGAGGACCTTGGAGGGACCTAGCAGGCTATTGGGGACTGGAGGAAGGTGCAGGTGAGTCCAGATTTCCTTTTTTTAGTGCTGTTTTAGGGTCCCTTTAACTCAGCAAAGTAGGCTGTTTACATTCTAGCCAGGGCCGGGCCGAGGCATAGGCTGGAGAGGCTCCAGCCTCAGGGCGCAGTGTAGGAGGGGGTGCACAATTCATTCAGCTGTCATTCCTAATTGTGTATGAAGCAGAAAGAAATAAGAAAAAGGGATACATAGCAGTGACTGCAAGCCAGATAACTAGATATTAAGGTGTTGGGGAGGTTGTGGGCCCTGTGGCCCTCTTAGTCTAATAGCAATCAGTGTGTGACAGCTGGGGTGGGAGGGATAGAGGGGCGCACTTTGGTGTCTCAGCCTTGGGTGCCGGAGGACCTTGTCCCGCCTCTGATTCTAGCCATAGTCCATATTGCCAGTTAGAAATTCATGTATTACCCACACAATTGTATTTGCTGTCTATGGTTTAAATTATTATTTTTTTGTTGTTGTTGTTTACAGCAATCTGATGACTATTTCAACCCTAACTGCTCATTCTGGAGTTACACAAGAACAAATTTGTCAGGTCACTGGTCAACGCAAGGCTGTCGACTTATGACAACTAATAAAACACATACAAAGTGCTCTTGTAATCACTTAACCAACTTTGCTGTTCTGATGGCGCATGTTGCAATTAAGGTAAGTTTAACAGCATTACTTTGTACAGCATACTGTTTATTTTGATCAATAAAGAAAATGTTTGTGCAAAGAATAAAGATTCTGGATTAGGGTGCATATGTATGATGAAAAGGGCAGGAAAGACCTGCAGTCTTGTTTGCGGGTGGTTTCAAAAGCACTTTCAGCAGGATCACACACCATCAGCTGCATTCTGCTTATGCATGGCTTATTTAAAGCAACTCTGAAGAAAAAATAAATTTACAAAATAATGAGTTGTATGTGTCATACGGATAATAAATAGAAGCTTAGTAGCAAAGAAAAGAGTCTAATATTTTTATTTTCAGATATATAGATTTATTTATAACATCGCATTAAACTATCAAAGTTGCAGTTTATACACCAGCGGTTCTGTATGTAAACCTTGCTTCCGAGGCATAAAGGGATAATTTGCATATTCAGTAGTGATGCATTGTGAGGAACCACAGTTGCTCACTTAAAGCTGAATTATCACAAATACCTTCTGTTTTAAAAAGGCAAATTACACTGAGAGTTGCAGTTTAGAATCCACATTCTGTAACACAGTGTTTCTTGAACCTGTCCTTGTGACTCCCCAATGGTGCATGTTTTGCCCACAACCTCATCTATGCACAAGTGGGGTAATAAGTGTTTCAGCTACATGGAATCCACCTAGCTGAGACACTGATTACCCCGCCTGTGCACCCTTTTTTCTGTTTTTTTTTTCTGTATTAATGATTATTGCATTAGTCTATAGCGTTGCCCTTTTCGTCCACCCTCAGCCGGTGCCTATTTTTCCAGCTACCAAAAATACAATACATCTCAAGTGTATGTACAGCTTTGATTGTTTTTCTAACGTGCAGAACAGGGCTGGTGCTTCCATATGGGCAAAGGGGGCATTTGCCCCAGGGCCCCAGTGCCAAGAGGGGCCCCAATGTGTCCCCATCATCCCCCCTAAATGATATTGCCGCAGAGGCCGCTCCAGCCCCCCTCTGTGTGCGCTCTGTCCCCCCTCTCACCCGCAGCATTATGGAGCCGATGCGAGATATACAGTAGCAGTAGCAGCACACTCTAACCTGCTCTGAATGAAAAGCGATACAGGTCTGTTGGTCTCCTCTGTAGTGCTGCTACTGTGCACTTCCTGCTTCTGCGTTTGGGCTCTAGTGCCTAATGTAAGAAGCAGGAAGTGCACAGCAGCAGCGCTACAGAGGAGATCAACAGACCTATATCACCTTTCATTCAGAGCAGGTTAGAGTGTGCTGCTGCTGCTGTTGTATATCTCCCATCGGCTCCATAATGCTGCGGGTGAGAGGGGGAGGGGGACGTTAGGGGGCACATATACTTGTACTGGGAGGATGGGGAGACTAGCTGGCTATCATAGTGGGGGGCATTAGGGGGTACATATGGCTATCATAATGAGGGGGAGGGAGGCATTAGGGGGCACACATGGCTATCATAGTGGGGAGGAGGGGGGCATTAGGGGGCACATATGGCTATCATAGTGGGGGGAGGGAGTATTAGGGGGCACATATGGCTATAATAGTGGTGGGAGGGGGGTTTTAGGGGGCACATATGGCTATCATAGTGGGGGGAGGGGGGCATTAGGAGCACATATGGCTATCATACTGGGGGAGGGGGTACATTGGGAGCACATATGGCTATCATATTGGGGGGAGGGGGGGGCATTAGGAGCACATACGGCTAGCATATTGGGGGGAGTGGTGATCATTAGGGGCACACATGGCTACAATATTGGGAGGGGGGTAATTATGGGTGCATTTGGCTATAATACTTAGGGGAGGGGGGCAGTGCTTGGGCAATTGCTCCAGAGCCTGTAAGTGCTGCTGGGCCCTGCTAGGTCTCCTCCTGACTTGTCTCAGGGCCTGGGTGGGAGGGAGAATTTGTTTCCCGGGGTAGGTGTCGGGGGGTCCCCCAGGTTACTTTTGCCCAGGGGCCCCATTGTAGCTAGAACCGGCCCTGGTGCAGAATATTGGTCCAAAAGTTTTATTCACCTCAAAAATGTATAGAATGTTACGCTAACAAGGTGATGGACCACTAAGTTGCACAGGCGAGAGAAATCTAGCATAAATTGTACTAGATACTGGTATGCAAATTGCTAACAGTAGTCAAGAGCTGTGCAGATACAATATATCTCTAGTATGTGTACAGCTCTAGATATCTCTTGTGAGAATCCGCTTAGCTGCCTGCGCAGGCAGGCAGCCTTTTGACCATTGTTTAGGTTTGCATGCTGCAGGACTCTGGAAAGGAGACCTTCTGTCAGTTTTGCAGCTTGTGCTTGCTGAGGAATTTGCATACGTTGTCATGAATGTAGCAGGTTTGAGGCCTCTGCCATTAACAGTGTAAGAATGGCAGCAGTTTCAATATTCCACTTGAAAATCAATAGGTGAATAGGTGAATTGGCTCTTGTCGGCTCCACCTACTTTTCTGAATAATAATCCCATTAACCCAGTGACCAACTGTGTCAAGTTTGAGAACCCTGCCATTAACAATGTAAGAATGGCTGTAATTTATATTTTCCCATGTAAAAAGTTTGTTGTTTTTGGATGTTTCTAACCTTGACATACAGTCACTCAATAACCAAGTTTATGAGCTTTGGAGTCCTTGGTATCAATGAGTTGAATTTTTCCATTGAAATGAAACAAATCTGATTGGCTGTTTGTAGCCCGCCCCCTTTTCAGAATTTAAACCCAAGTCTCCCAGTGACTGACTGTACCAGATATGAGGCATCTGCCATTAAGAGTGTAAGAATGGCAGAAATGTAAATATTTCCCTTGAAAATCAATAGGTGAATTTTGATTGGCTGTTGTAGGCTCCACCCACTTTCCTGAATATTAATCCTAGTCATCCAGTGATCAACTGTGTCAAGTTTGAGAACCCTGCCTATAACAGAATGGCTGAAATCAATCTAACAAATCGGATTGGCTGTTTGTGACTCTGCCCCTTTAGTGAATTTGGACCCCAGTCACCCAACGACTGATTGTATCAAGTTTGAAGTCTATGCTAATAACAGTGTAAGAATGGTAGCAATGTAAATATTACCCTTGAAAATCAATAAGTAAATGTTGATAGGCTGTTGTAGGCTCCATCCACTTTCTAAATATTAATCCCAGTCACCCAGTGGCCACCCATGTCAAGTTTGGGAACCCTGCCATTAACAGTGTAAGAATGGTTGCAGTTTATATTTTCCCATGTAAAAATGTAGTTGTTGGTGCTGCCCACTTTTTCTAACCTTGACATACAGTCACTCAATTGCCAAGTTTATGAGCTTTGGGGTTCTTGGTATCAATCATTTGTATATTCCCATTGAAATGAATCAAATTTGATTGGCTGTTTGTGGCTCCGCCCCCTTTCTGCATTTGAACCTCAGTCACCCAATGACCAACTGTACCAGGTTTGAGGCATTTGCTATTAACAGCTATTAACAGTGTAAGAATAGCAGCAATTTAAATATTCCCCTTGAAAATCAACAAATGAATTTTGATTGGCTGTTGTAGGCTCCACCCATTTTCCTGAATATTAATCCCAGTCACCCAGTGACCAACTGTGCAAACTTTGAGAACCCTGCCATTAACAGTGTAAGCATGGCTGCAGTTTATATTTCACCAGTGAAATTTGTTTTTGGCTCCGCCCACTTTTTTGTAACCTTGACACACAGTCACTTAATGACCAAGTTTGTGAGCCTACACTTTCCTGGCATAAAAAATGTGTGAATGGAAGCAGTTTATCCAGCAAATAAATCTGATTGGCTGTTTGTGGCCCCGCCCCTTTAGTGATTTTGAACCCCAGTCACCCAAAGACTGATTGTAGCAAATTTGAAGCCGGTGCAATTAAAAGGATTCTTTCGCGAATTGAGGAAAAAAATAAAAAGTGATTTATGCATAAACTATTAAACATCCTTCTAAAATAGTGTACAAAGTTTTTTTTAAAAAATGAATGTTTTTATCAATACAACATGTAATGTAAACAGTGACTTATGAAGGACTGAGAGGCTAATCCATTTGTTAGGGGTGTTTTTTTTTTACTTTCTTTTACAACCATAACTGTTGCCTACATAGTTTTCAGTGGTATAACCCACTTCTAGCAGGAATCACCCTTATAGCCCTAACGGTTATAACAGCTGAGCTCAGCAGAGCTGCTCAATATGTGTTTACATTGTTGCTAGGCAACCAGACCCTGTGCAGAGACTCATTTTGTGAAAAGAGTCATAAGCTGCTGGGAGAATCAGTCCCATCTACACCATATGATTCTTTGTCAGATTCGATTCAATTAGATTCGATTCATTTATTTGATTCAATCTGACATGTCTAATTCATGATTCGATTCAATTTGAATCGAATTGAATCGAATCATGAATCGGACATGTCAGATTGAATCAAATCATATCAATGAATCAAATCAAATTGAATCGAATCTGACAAAGAATCATATGGTGTGGATGGGAATGATTCTCCCAGCAGCTTATGACTCTTTGCAAAGGAGTCTCTGCACCAGGGTCTGGTTGCCTAGCAACAATGTAAACACATATTGAGCAGCTCAGCTGAGCTCATCTATTAGGGTTATAACAGTGATTCCTGCTAGAAGTGGGTTATACCACTGAAAACTACTTAGGCAGCAGTTATGGTTGTGAAAAGAAAGTAACAAAAAAACACCCCTAACAAATGGATTAGCCTCCCAGCCGTCATCCGTCACTACTTACAATACATGTTGTATTGATGAAACCATTCATTTAAAAAAAAAACCTTATAAATATGTTTAAGGTACATCTCTACAAATAAGTTATAAAGTTTGTACTTAAGATTAAGGTTACTTACAACAAGTTATTATGTATAAAGAATTCATATGTCAAGTGTAATAATATGTCTTTGATGTATATGTTTTTTAAAAAATCCTTTTTGAAAATTCCAATAAAAAATATTGAAATGTAAAAAAAAAACCTTTTTACACTATTTTAGAAGGATGTTTAATAGTTTATGCATAAACCACTTTTTATTTTTTTCCTCATTCGCGAAAGAACCCCTTTAGGCTTCTTGCACACTGCAAGCGATTCCGATTCCGCTTTTTAATCGGTTTTTACATCCGATTCTGATTCCGATTTGCAGTTTGCTCCCTGCACACTGCAAATCGGAATCTGAATCGGATGTAAAAACAGATTAAAAAAGCGGAATCTGAATCGGAATCGCTTGCAGTGTGCAAGAGGCCTTAAAGCGGATCCGAGACAAACTTTTGCCTTCATCACTTCTGAGCCCTTAGCATACTGGTAATTGTGTGATCTACCGTCTGAATTTTTTTTTATTAGTAATAATGCCTGATTTCCCTCTAATATAGTAAGCCACCCAGTTCCCCAAGTGCCGGGGCGTTAGGTCCCATGCAGCTTTGAGTCATGGGACCTAATTGTGGAGAGAAGGAGGGTTTTTGTGAAGGGGGGCGGCTTAGGAGGAGGCATGGGCGTTCCAGACAGGGGCTGCTGAAGTCACACTATACTTGATCCCCTGTCATTTTTAAGCAAGTGATTTGGAAGTCCTCTGCAGCCGCTGCGGGCAGATTGGCCTCAATTCACTAAGCTTACCTACTGTCTTTAATAACGTTTCATGACGAGGCATGCAGTATTCAGGAAACATTTTACCTTAGGCAAACCTACAGTTCTCTCTGTCTTTAAGTTAACTCTTCAATCCTTAAAATAACTCCGGAAGTCTAACCTTAAAGAAAATTAACTGCATGTGAAAATAACTAGAGGAGAAAAACAAAAATTTGCTTTCCTAAAACAGAAAGAATTTGCGATAATTCAGGTTGGAGTGAGCTCAAGATGTCTCCCAGAGCACCACTGCTGAATATATGCAAATTAACCATTGTACCCTTAGAAGCTAAACACACCTCCAGAACCGCTGGAATGCAATGATGTGTCAGCTTGTTAAATTGTACAGAGCCATAATAATCCAACATGCATACAGACTGTTTCGGATTGTTTGATCCTCATCAGTGCATGGCATGGATTAATTTGGCTCTATGGAGTAGGGCTTGTAAACCGAGAGGTACAGACTAACCAGCAAGCTCATGGTGACCCAGAACTCATTGGAGTGTGTAAGGGACTACAATGGTCCTAAAAGCCCCCTTACTAAGATGTTAAGAAAAACAAAAATTTGCTTTCCTAAAACAGAAAGAATTTGCAATAATTCAGGTTGGAGTGAGCTCAAGATGTCTCCCAGAGCACCACTGCTGAATATATGCAAATTAACCATTGTACCCTTAGAAGCTAAACACACCTCCAGAACCGCTGGAATGCAATGATGTGTCAGCTTGTTAAATTGTACAGAGCCATAATAATCCAACATGCATACAGACTGTTTCGGATTGTTTGATCCTCATCAGTGCATGGCATGGATTAATTTGGCTCTATGGAGTAGGGCTTGTAAACCGAGAGGTACAGACTAACCAGCAAGCTCATGGTGACCCAGAACTCATTGGAGTGTGGAAGGGACTACAATGGTCCTAAAAGCCCCCTTACTAAGATGTTAAGAAAAAACAAAAATTTGCTTTCCTAAAACAGAAAGAATTTGCGATAATTCAGGTTGGAGTGAGCTCAAGATGTCTCCCAGAGCACCACTGCTGAATATATGCAAATTAACCATTGTACCCTTAGAAGCTAAACACACCATTGTAGTCCCTTACACACTCCAATGAGTTCTGGGTCACCATGAGCTGATCTGATTATTGGTGATCTGCAGTATCACCAAGAATACAGATATATACCTGATTATTGATGATCTGCAGAATCACCAATAATACAAGTATAACTAACCTCTGGACACCTATATAGTGTGAGTGTTTGGTGCAACAGTAATGACTTTGAGTAGGACCACACGAGGAGCAGGTGGTCCTTGGCAGTATGAGGAATACGTCCCTCAGGGAAGTGCGAAGACCTTCCAGCAGCCTGAAACTTCCAAGGGGGTGGAGTTCCAGGCTGAACAGCAGGAAGGCTCTGTGGCTAAGTGACACCTAGAAGGTGGGCATCACAAGCAGGACTGAGACTAATCTCTCAATGGAGAGGGATAGCTTGCAAGGTCGTGCAGGCTAGGTCGGCAACAGACAAGCAGAAAAGGTACCGAGACAGGAGGCTGATTCGGTAACCAGGGACAGGCAGGGTTGGCAACAGGTAATCAGATATGCGTAGGTACCGAATCAGAAAGCAGAAGGAGAGTCAGGAAAGCAATAGGTCATAAGAGATATCAAACAAGGCCTAGTCTTGGGTATGAGGTCCGTGGTCTCAACACCCTGGAACTAGTCTGAAATATAACAAAATAGTAACACAGTATCCCTAGTCTTGGGTGTGAGGTCCGTGGTCTCAATACCCTGGAACTAGTCTGAAGTATAACACAATAGTAACACAGTATCCCTAGTCTTGGGTGTGAGGTCCGTGGTCTGTTAAAGGAAAATAACTTTCACATGAGACATCTCCATTAAGTGCCAAAAACGTAGAAATCTTTATTTACTTGGCCAAGGACTTTCTCACAGCCAGCATGTAGAGACTGCAACTAACACAGCTCAGCACAGCAGTAGAAAGTGGCTTTCTCCTTGTGTGCAAAGTCCTTTTAAACCCTAATTAATATGATAAAATATTCCTCCTTTCAGGCAGTTCTTTCTGGTAAGTGTCCAATTAGCATCATATTAGCATCGTCTCTCAGTCCTCCTTTCTTGGGCGGGGTTACTTGACTTCTCTCTGTCCTCCATGAAAGTGAAAGTCAACTTTGGAGGAAGTCTTCTGAAATCAGTTCCTTGTTTCGTTTCTCAAAGTCAGACCTGCCCTCAGAATCTGGTTCAAACTGCTTCTCAAAGAGTTGTTTCTTTCGTGCCTAGTACAACATGACTCGAGGGGGAAGGGAGGTGTTCTGGAATTCCACTGCAAAGGACATAGGAAACTGTGCACAGTAAATGGTTCAAAAACATATATAACATATATTCAGTGATATTGTGATAACTCTTAGAATAATAATAATCCTATTATTTAAAGTGTCACTCTAACACACTGGTCTAATTATGTGCATGTGGTCCTTATAGCCACGTGAGGATATAAAGGGTATACATAAAGATTAATTATAAATCTACACAATTCATTCCACATTTTCCTCCTGTTTATAATTAATACTGTGGGTTTTGGCTTGATTATATATGTGCATAAAAGAATATTTACATTCACATTTCTGTGCTAATGTTTGCTTAAGCCTCGGGTATCTGCAAATGTGTCTCCACTACAGGGATTGGAGATTCCAGCAAACACAGCCTTCTATTCCCCTTTACTGCAAATGGGTATGCACTACAGCAAGTCAGGGCATAGAAGTGAAATGATCAAAAAGAAAATCAGGCTCTGGCCGTGAGCTGGAATAATTGTCTCACACGTTGGCCTGGCCATCCCCCTCCAGCATGCCATCATAATCTCCTCCCAGATCACCGTATGATTCTTCATCATGCTGTGCTAAGGCTGCATACATAGTAGTACTCATATGCTTATCTATCAATCTTGCAAAAAATGTTCTCAGCATTGGAAAAATACAGCAGGCTAGCAGGAACAGAACCATAAGAACAGTTAGGAATGCGATACCAAAACTCTGAAAAAATGAGGTCCAGCTTCCAAACCAGTTCTGTAACCAGTCTGTTATTGGTTCTGAAACACCTGAGTTTCGTTTCAGCTCTTCAGATAGATCTTTTAACTGCTAAAGAGCCACTGTTACTTTTCCATCAGGGGACGTATTATCTGGAATGTAGGTACAACATTGTTCCCCAAAAAATTCACATACACCCCCTTTCTCTGACAACAGCATATCTAATGCAATTCTATTCTGCAATGCTGTTAATGATGTTGCTTTCAGTTGCTCTGCCAAACCTTCGATAGCATCTCTAGTATAATTAACAAATCTTTGCGGATTGTAGTAAATATAATTAATCCAATCCACATTTTTGTTAACTGTTGGCCATAGGAAAATTGACTCAAACCTTGCAGCAATTTGGTTCCTAGCCTTGAACTCATCTGGCACCCCTCTGGGGACCCCTATCGCATCAATATATACATGTGGGTCCAAACTCCCTTTTGGTGCCTCCCTTTTACTCCGGTGTTCCTTTTTATCCACCAAAATTTTAAAAGACTCATAGGGCAATGTAGTTACATGTTCTATCATCCAGACAGGGGCACACAACCCTTTCCATTCTGGTGGCAATGATGATTCTGCTTTGTTAGGTTCACAAGTCCACCAAGTATCTTCTAACTGCCATTTTGTTCCTAGGCTCAACCCTTTATCATTGGTTACCTCCACTATTTCTCCACAATTTATTTATTTGTTGTATTTATAAAGCGCCAACATATTACGCAGCGCTGGACATTCATTTAGGTTACAGACAATATTTAGGGGTGACAAACAGCAATATGACAATACAGGAATACAAGAAAACCAGATCACACAGCACAGTATGAGTACAAGGTAATGCTTAGTCAGTCACTGGATGGGAGCATGGAGTTAGGCAAGTTAGGTTCACTCAAATGCATAGCATGGGTGCACAGTAATAGAGGTGCATGATCAGGTAGGACACAAAAGGAGTGAGGACCCTGCCCAAAGGCTTACAATCTAGAGGGAGAGGTATGGACACGAGAGGTAGGGGACCAGAGTTCGGATGTGGGTTTAGAGCAATTGTGAGGGGTGGTAGGCAAGAGTGAAAAGGTGAGTTTTGAGGGCCTTCTTGAAGGTGTTGAAGGAGGGGGCTGCCCTAATGGGTGGAGGTAGGGAGTTCCATAGTGTCGGAGCGGCTCTTGAGAAGTCTTGGAGGCGTGCATGGGACTGGGTGATGCGGGGGACGGTCAGGCAAAGTTCATTGGAGGAGCGGAGTGAGCAGCTTGGTGTGTATCTCTGAGTAAGATCAGAAATGTAGGTTGGACAGGTTTTGTGGATGGATTTGTAGGTCAGACACAATATCTTGAATCTGATTCTGGACTGGATAGGAAGCCAGTGGAGGGATTCACGGAGGGGAGCCGCCCTGGTGGAGCGATGGGAGGAGTGGATAATTCTGGCAGCCGCATTCATGATGGACTGCAGTGGGACTATTCGGGTCTTAGGGAGTCCAGACAGAAGGGCATTGGAGTAGTCGAGGCGGGAAATTATGAGGGCATGGATGAGGAGTTTGGTGGTGGCAGGGGTCAGGAAAGGGCGAATCTTACAGATGTTACGAAGGTGGAAGTTGCAGGACTTTGTGAGGTTTTGGATGTGGGGAGTGAAGCAGAGTGCGGAGTCCAGGGTGACACCCAGACAGCAGGCTTGAGAGGTAGGGTGAATAGTAGTGTGGTTAACAGTGACCTGCACATCTGGGAGGTCCAGGGATGACCGGGGTGGGAAGATCATAAATTCCGTTTTGTCTAGATTTCGTTTTAGGAACCTAGCGGACATCCAGGAGGAGATGGCAGATAGGCAGGAGGAGACCTTGTCCATGGTAGTGGTGGATATGTCAGGGGTGTGGAGATAGATTTGGGTGTCATCTGCATACAGATGATAGTTAAAACCCATGGAGGAGATAACCTTGCCAATGGAGGATGTGTATAGGGAGAACAGTAGGGGGCCAAGGACCGAGCCTTGGGGGACTCCCACTGAGAGGTGGTTGGGGGTGGACGAGGACTCATTGAAGGAGGTCGTGAAGGAGCGGTTGGAGAGGTAGGATGAAAGCCAGGTCAGGGCGAGATCGTGAATGCCCATGGATTGGAGGGACTGGAGGAGTAGGGGATGATCTACTGTATCAAAAGCTGCTGAAAGGTCAAGGAGGAGGAGAATGGTGTATTTACCTTCAGCTTTAGCTAAGGCAAGGTCATTGACCACTTTGGTGAGAGCCGTTTTGGTTGAGTGGGCAGGCCGAAATCCAGATTGCAGTGGGTCTAGTAGTGAGTTGGCATTGAGGTACTGGGTCAGGCGTTTGTGAACCAGACGCTCAAGGAGTTTTGAGGCGAAGAGGAGGAGGGAGATCGGGCGGTAGTTGGAGGGTAGCGAGGGGTCGAGGGAGGGTTTCTTGAGCAGAGGCAGTACAGTGGCCTGCTTGAAGTCTGAGGGGAAGGTGCCTGTGGATAGGGAGAGGTTAAACATGGTAGTGAGGACTGGGGCCAGATCCGTGAAGTGAGGCTGAAGTAGATCAGAAGGGATAGGGTCAAGGGGGAAGGTAGTGGTATGGGAAGTCTGCAGTAGGTGGTTGACCTCCTCAGTGGTAGTAGGAGTGAAGGAGGTGAGGGGAGGATAGGGTGGAGAAGGAGTAGGTTGTGAGCAGGTGGGAGGTGAAGATTGAAGATTGGATATTTCCTGACGGATGGAGACTATTTTGTTGGTGAAGTGGGTGGCTAAATCTGTGGCAGAGAGGGAGGAAACAGAAGGTGGAGGGGTGGGTTTAAGCAGGGAGTTGAAGGTGCTAAAAAGACACCGGGGATTGGAAGCTTGTGCTCCGATGAGCTTGGTAAAGTATTCCTGTTTCGCATGAGCAAGGGCAGTGTGGAACTGCTGCAGGTTAGTCTTGTACTGTAGGAAATCCTGGTTTAGTCGAGTTTTCCGCCATTTTCGTTCAGTGGCGCGTTTCCCTCTGGAGGTTGCGAGTATGGGTAGTGCGCCAGGGCTGGGGGTTAGGGGGTCGGTTGCGGCGGAATATTGGTGGAGCAGCTTTCTCTAGGGCTGATGAGAGAATTTGGTGATACTGAGCTGCAGCAAGATTAGGACAGGTTAGGGTGGGGAGAGTGGAGGATAGGCCATGGAGGGAGTCAGCAAGGACGCCAGGGTTGAGCTTGCGTAGGTCTCGCTGCCATCGACCAGGTGGGTGGGCGGGTAGTTTGGAGGTGCCTTCCGTGAGGAGGTTGAAGGCGAGAAGGTAATGGTCTGAGGGTGGAAATGGTGCGATGTCGAGGTCTGCAATGGTGGTGGATTTAGTGAATATAAGGTCGAGAGTGTGACGTGCAGTGTGAGTGGGGGCGTTGGTGTGTTGTACTAGGCCATGTGAGTTGGCTATGGTGAGTAGCCGGGTCGCAACAGAGTTCTTGGGTTCATTGATGGGTATATTGAAATCCCCGAGGATGATGGTGGGGAGGTCAGAGGAGAGGATGTGTGGGAGCCAGGAGGCAAGGTTGTCGAGAAATTGTCGTGTGGAGCCCGGAGGGCGGTATAAGACTGCAACAATGGCTGGGAGGGGATTGTAGAGGCGGATAGTGTGGGCCTCAAATGATGTGAATTGTAGGGAGGAAGGTGGAGTGAGGACACGGAATGTGCAGGATGGGGAGAGGAGCAGACCCACCCCTCCCCCGGTCCTGTTGTCTGGTCTGGGGGTGTGACTGAGGTGAAGCCCCCCGTATGAGAGGGCAGCCTCTGCGGCAGAGTCAGAGGGGGTGAGCCATGTCTCAGTGAGTGCGAGGATGGTGAGGGATTTGGAGAGGAAGAGGTTGTGGACCTCTGTAAGTTTATTGCGGACGGATCTGGCATTCCAGAGACCGCAGGGTAGGGGGAGCATGTGCTTGTGAGTGGGATGGATGGAAATGAGGTTGGGGCGAGGATGGGTGTTGAAGTTATTTGTGGACAGAGAGCTGTGAAGCGGGTCAGCAGGGGATGCTTGTCTGGCAGCAGGCTGTGGCCCAGGGTTAGGCGATATATCACCAGCAGCAAGTAAGAGTAGGAGGGAGAGAGTAAGCAAATGTGAATGGGATTTAAATGTTTGTGAGGTTTTTGAGCTGCTGGAGGGAGAGAGAGATTTCAGGAGAGCTAACAGTTCATGAGAAGCTGAGTAAGGTGAGCAAAGCAGAGCAGATGAAATGAATATGGAGTGAGGTACACTGGGAGGATGCATATTGCAATGCAACTTGTAGATGTTTGCAGACAGGCAGAACATAAGAAAAAGTGCAGTAAACATGGTAAGTGTCAATGATTATCAGCAGGAAATTTCCAACTCCTAAACAGTTTATATGAGTATGAAGTTAGTGCAAGCAATCCTGTGTTCATAAAGAGTCTACTTGGTAGTGCAACATATGTCCAGCAGTGGCATTTTGAGCAACAGCATTGGAGGCAGTTGTGGATACAGAGTAGTAGTTTCCAGCAGAGTCCTTTGGCTGTTGATTCCTGTTTGAATTCCTGGGTGAATTCTTGGTAAATTCTTGGTAAGTTGTTGCAAAGCACTTTGTAATAAATGGCACTTAGGAATTAAATGGCACCAAATGACCTAGGCCACAAGTGACCTTCTTGCAGCGTTTAAATAGGTATGATAGCTGCCATGGCTGAAATGGAAGTGATTCTCAATTAGAAATTGAGAAAACAGTTCAGCTGGGGATGGGAGTGGCTACCAAAAAACAGGCCTGTAATAAATAATTGGTGGTCACTGGGCTGGAACACATGGATTCACAGGATGTAATATGGGAATTTACAAACACTGCTGAACTACTTAAATTTATATTAAACAATCTTAGTAGCAATGTATGCAGCAAGCATACCAATTAAACGGGAAGATAACGATTGCAGTCCCAAATTGTAAGGCAGACTTTTGCAAGGAATCAGCAAGCATACCAATTAAACGGGAAGATAACGATTGCAGTCCCAAATTGTAAGGCAGACTTTTGCAAGGAATCAGCAAGCATACCAATTAAACGGGAAGATAACGATTGCAGTCCCAAATTGTAAGGCAGACTTTTGCAAGGAATCAGCAAGCATACCAATTAAACGGGAAGATAACGATTGCAGTCCCAAATTGTAAGGCAGACTTTTGCAAGGAATCAGCAAGCATACCTGATGAGGAAGATGAAAATAATGCAGGTTAGGTGATGCAAGAAGCAGCTTGTAGATATAGCAGTACTACAATTCTTGGTAAATTCTTGGTAAGTTGTTGCAAAGCACTTTGTAATAAATGGCACTTAGGAATTAAATGGCACCAAATGACCTAGGCCACAAGTGACCTTCTTGCAGCGTTTAAAGAGACACTGAAGCGAAAAAAAAATTATGATATTATGATTTGTATGTGTAGTACAGCTAAGAAATTAAACATTAAGATCAGATACATCAGTCTAATTGTTTCCAGTACAGGAAGAGTTGAGAAACTCCAGTTGTTATCTCTATGCAAAAAAAGCTATTAAGCTCTCCGACCAAGTTAGTCGTGGAGAAGGCTGTTATCTGACTTTAATTATCTCAACTGTAATTGAAATGTTTACTCTTCCTCTGCCAGAGGAGAGTTCATTATGTCACAGACTGCTCTGAAAGACTCATTTTGAATGCTGAGTGTTGTGCAATCTGCACATATTATAGAATCATGCAATGTTAGAAAAAACACTATATACCTGAAAATAAAAGTATGAGAATATTTTCTTTGCTGCTAATCTTCTAGTAATTATTCATAGTACACAACCAATTCATTATATCATATTTTTTTTTTCGCTTCAGTGTCTCTTTAAATAGGTATGATAGCTGCCATGGCTGAAATGGAATACTTAATCATTGGATGGTTACTGGGGCAGATCTATTATAGCACGTAAGATTGCTGGCTGTAGCAAATGCACGCTGTGGCGTGCCTGGTACTTTCATACGGGCTCTCTCTGTGGTACAGTTCCGTGGTTGACTCACACTTATCATACTCTGTATCATACATTCTAATTCAGACCCACTCGCCACTACTAGTACCAGAGCAATCTGCGGTCTAGCCGCTGCACACACAATACAGTCAGACACATTCATCTGGTTTGCAGTAAAAGTTGCCAAAGTAGTCCAAAAATTAAAAATTCCACCGGTTGCTAGAGCCTTATTACTAGTCACATTCATCTTGTTAATACTGTCCGATGGGGATGGGTCAGTAGTCTCTTTGTCAATCCTATCGTTGCTGTTCAATGGAGGTCGTTCAGTCATTGTCATTGTCATTCCAGGGCTCTTCTTCTTTTTTTTTTTCTTTAAAATGCTATGGTTTTAACCCAACTTCCCCTATGTAGCCTTTTAGGTATTTGTTCCCCCTTTTTTATCTCCTTTTCACCATGGTTCAAGATAAAGAACTACACCTGTGCCTTAGGAAGAACCTTTAATATCTTCCCACAGCCTTTGAGATCGTGGTCGCACTGAGGCTCAAGCAAATGTTCCCGTCGCCTCAGGATCTCAAATTTCCGCCCCTCTTTTACCCGTGGTGCTAACTATCAAGAACAGATTGGATCTGGCTACTGTTTTAAAAGGAAATGACCGCTAAGCGTTCTTCTTGACCAAGATGCAAACAACATTTCTTTTATTTCAAAACCACCGAAGCTTCATGTGAGTGTTCGTAGCAAGCTGTGGCTCTGGATCTTCAATTAATCTAAACCGGGAAGGCCCATGTGCGCCCTCTTACAATAGCTCAAATGTTCCCATGTAGTTTTATTCTAATTTAGCCACTATCCCTCCTCTTGACACATGTAAGACTCATGTGTCATAACCACAAATCAATTGAACAGAGTCAGTCAAAGGAAGGTTAGTAGGTCAGCAGTGTACAGAGCGACCTGTAGGTAAAGTCTTAGACTGCAAGTCAGCAGAGGGAGCTGTAGTTGTAGACATCAGGACTGCCAAGTCGTTGCCACGGGAGATGAAGGGACTGGGAAGTTGCACATATGTGAATGGCCAGTGTTGTGGGAGCCCGGAAAACATCCATGGTCTGTGGGACGGGTGGGCTCCTCAGTTGCTGACACCTAACCCTGCGGACGCCATTAAGCCGCAAACGTATGCATGATGGGAAAGCATACAGACTGTCAGTAAAAACAGTGGGGGACGGAATCCCATAATAACTACAGACCTGTTGCTCTAACTCCAATCATCATGAAGACCTTTGAAAGACTGGTTCTCACCTATCTGAAGGGACACACAGCCACCTTAATGGATCCCCTGCAATTCGCTTACAGGGCCAACCGGTCCGTGGAGGATGCCATTAATATCAGTCTAGCACACATTATGGCTCATCTGGACAAATCCAACACCTATGCCAGAATCCTGCTCCTGGACTTCAGTTCTGCTTTTAACACCATCTGTCCGAACATTCTGCATGACAACCTGGCACGACTCGGTGTGGACCTCTCTCTCTGCACCTGGATCAAGGACTTCCTCACCAACAGGGCACAACTAGTGAGAATCGGCGGCTGCTCCTCTGAAGTCAGAACTACCAACACGGGGGCCCCGCAAGGGTGTGTGCTGTCCCCAATTCTTTTTTCCCTGTACACAAACAGCTGTACATCATCCACTGACTCTGTCAAGGTCATCAAGTTTGCGGATGATACCACCATCCTAGGTCTCATTGGAGAAGAAGGGGAGTTTGTATATCGTAGCGAGATTGAGCGGATCCTCAGGTGGTGCACGGACAACAGACTGGTACTAAACGCAGCAAAAACTGTGGAACTGATTGTGGACTTCAGAAGAAATGCCCCATCTCCCCATCCAGTCTACATTGATGGCACTGAGGTCTCCAGAGTACACAGCGCACGGTTCCTTGGCACCACCATCACTAAGAACTTAAGGTGGGATGTGAACACCTCCGTAACTCAAAAAAAAGCCCAGCAGAGACTGTTCTTCTTAAGGCAGCTGAGGAAGTTTGGAATGTCGCGGGAGCTAATGACTAGCTTCTACACGGCCACCATTGAGTCTGTCCTCTGCTCCTCCATCATTGTCTGGTACTCGGGGGCAAATACAAAGGACAAGCACAAACTTCAGAGGGTAATCAGCACCGCTGAGAAGATCATCGGGTCACCTCTGCCTCCCCTGGACCTCCTCCACACATCCAGAATGAGGTCCAGGGCCAACAGGATTACTGGCGACCAATCCCACCCAGGCAGTCACTTCTTCGACCCCCTGCCCTCAGGCCGCCGCTACAGGACCATCCCCACCAAAACCACCAGGCACAGAAACACCTTCTTCCCCCAGGCAGTTCTCCTACTCAACGACTGAGAGAGTGCTTGCCTGTAGTCCACACTGTCCCACTGTTCCACGTGTTAAAATCGTACCACGCTAACTCTGGCACAATGGGGCTGTTCAGTCACACTATGCTTTGGTTACTGTTATATCAGCCACACTATGCTTTGTACTGTTATTATCAATGTTGTTGTTATATTGTCGCTGTTAACTGTTGTATTCCTATGTTGTATTCCTATATTGTTGTTGTCATACTGTTGCATTCCTATGTAGCTACTACTGATGCTGTTAACACGCACTACCATCCATGTCTGCCATGTGTCCACAAATAATTCCGGGTGTGGCACCTGTCGCACTTGGCGAATAAAGCTGATTCTGATTCTGATTCTGATTCTGATTCTGATTCTGATAACAGGCTGGCGTAGGGAAAGCGATAAAACACACAGCTTGAGCAAAGACGCAGAAAGAAGCTTATCTATTCTACGATGTTCTTCAGCTCACTACTGTAAGACCAGCTTAGTTGTTGGTGTATTCCCTCCTGTGCACATAGAACTGATCCACAAAGATTTGTTAATTGCTCTGTGGAAAAGTCACCGCGCAGATGCGGACGGGAAAAAACACCCTCTGGTCAGTAAACAACAAAGAAACAAAAGTGCAGGGGGGGGCAGGGTGGTGCAGCTTTGGACAATAAGATGTAGGTGCCCAAGCAAACTGGCTGTGCAGCATAGGCGGGGCGGAAGGGGGGGGGGTTGGGTGGATGGATCTGGTGGGGTTGGGCTGGTGGGGGTGGGGCTGGTGGGTGTGGGGTGGGGTTGGTGGCGGGCTCTTGGCAGAGAACAACAGTCATGTATCCCTCTCTGCAGTTCACTATTAGACAAGGCATTGTAGTCAAAATATTTCTATCAAAGTCATTTTACTGAACTTCTTCTAACATACCCATAAATTATAAAAATGTAATCAGGTGTCAATCAAACAGTCAATCAATCGATGACAATGACCCATATTCCACAGCAATGCAGCAATCAATTGTTCCCAGAAACAAAAACAAAAAATCATCATATTTACTCTTATAATTGAAAGTAATATTTGCGGGGTTTCTTTTTTTTTTTTTAGTATCCCGCTTTCTGGGTTTTACAAAATGAAACTACACAAACAACAAACAAACAAACAGCAGCTCATAACTTGTGAATCTCTCCTGTAGCCCCCCTCCTTCCCCTCTTGCTGGAATCGGTTAGATACATATACCTCCCAGGGCTCTAGTGATTTAGATTTCAGAGCCCCAGCTTTACAGATCTACACAGTCCTTTTAATACCACAATGTAACATTCCATTTTGACATTCATGTCCTTCAATAAATACACTTACACATTTGCCTTCTTACTAGGGTGACCTCAAGGTTGCAGTGATTTTCCACAACTGCGGTACACTTACCCACACCTCATCACTGTGGACCCCGAGCCCTCTGGGGGCACTGTCGGACCAGGTGACCTTTCAAACCACATTCAAAACATTCTCTGCGTTCTCTGCGATCTTCATATTCCTTAAATCTGCGCTTTTGTGAGCGCGTGTGGCTGTTACCATCATTCACATAACAATTACTTTCATCCTTGTTGCAATCATAAACATATGCAGCAACTTTCTTCCCTTTCTTCCCCTTCCTCTTAATCACACATACAGGGTATCGGGTGCATTCTAGAAAATCACTCGATCCGCAAATTCTATGATCCACCACATACTGTGTGACACACTTGCATCAGTCAAAACTTCACGTATAGCAATCTTAAACCGTTCATATGGGGGATCTGTTGTTTTGGCAGCAGGGGGAGCTATACCTCTATATTTACTGAAAACCTCCATCACTTTATCCAGTAGCTCATCTATGTCTAATCCGTTTACATTATCTTTCACCTCATATGTCTGAGAGGCCCCATCCACCTTTCGTGGGAGGGGCTTGGTTTGGTTTTGGGCTTGGAGAGGGTTCTGAGGAACCTGACATGCAGTACATGGTACCTCCTCCAAGTCTTTGTTCTCTGTACTTGGCCCCTCCTCATATATGCCTCTAGTAGCCATCTTTGAGCTTCTGGTAAACCGTATTGCTTTTCTAAAATCACATTACCCTGAGCATCACATTTAATTTGAGAAACACGTTTCTTTACAGCTGTCAAGATGCAGATGCCCTAAAAACCCATATTTATCCCCCCACAGGCTGCGATATTTTACCCAATTTTTACTTTTCCTGCGCATAACACATTCATCATTAGTGGCCATAATTTTGCTTGTACCTTGACCCATTCTTTACCTCCCCGTCCACACACCTCTTATTGGAAGGATTATTAGTCACCTGGATCCCCTATCCGCACTCAAATATAGGCACGGGGTACCTGACACAACTTCCGTGCGTTGAACTTCTATGGAGAGGCACCTCCGACTAAGGTACTGACACAATCGGTGGTAGTAGATCCACTCCGATATTACTGCCTGTTACGCGGCTGTAATCTGTCACAAGGACTTACAATTCCGCTGAGGCACACGGTAGTTTAGGAAACTGACCACAGATTATGCCATGCAAAACAATATGACAACACATCAATACTTATACTCTAAGCGCAGCCCTGTGTACGAGAAGTTACAGAAATAAAAGGTAGTACTTACAATTAAGAAGCTTTCAGGACACCCGAGAACTTCGTTTTAGAATCCTAAGCAGGCAATTTCACCGACCTTGGCTGAAGAAGTCTCACGGTTCGAAATAAACCGTATGTCACAAGGACATGAGACCTAGTTGCTTTTGGCCACCTTTTGGAAGGGAATATTTGCCCCGGTGGGCTTTCACTGGCTTGCTATTAGATTGATCGCCAGTCACAAACGCGCTCCTAGGCCTTAATTCTTTGTGACTATAGGTTCCCGGTTCGGTGGACCAGATGTTAAAGGAAAATAACTTTCACATGAGACATCTCCATTAAGTGCCAAAAACGTAGAAATCTTTATTTACTTGGCCAAGGACTTTCTCACAGCCAGCATGTAGAGACTGCAACTAACACAGCTCAGCACAGCAGTAGAAAGTGGCTTTCTCCTGGTGTGCAAAGTCCTTTTAAACCCTAATTAATATGATAAAATATTCCTCCTTTCAGGCAGTTCTTTCTAGTAAGTGTCCAATTTGCATCATATCAAGGTCTCTCAGTCCTCCTTTCTTGGGCGGGGTTACTTGACTTCTCTCTGTCCTCCATGAAAGTGAAAGTCAACTTTGGAGGAAGTCTTCTGAAATCAGTTCCTTGTTTCGTTTCTCAAAGTCAGACCTGCCCTCAGAATCTGGTTCAAACTGCTTCTCAAAGAGTTGTTTCTTTCGTGCCTAGTACAACATGACTCGAGGGGGAAGGGAGGTGTTCTGGAATTCCACTGCAAAGGACATAGGAAACTGTGCACAGTAAATGGTTCAAAAACATATATAACATATATTCAGTGATATTGTGATAACTCTTATAATAATAATAATCCTATTATTTAAAGTGTCACTCTAACACACTGGTCTGATTATGTGCATGTGGTCCTTATAGCCACGTGAGGATATAAAGGGTATACATAAAGATTAATTATAAATCTACACAATTCTTTCCACAGGTCTTAACACCCTGGAACTAGTCTGAAATATAACACAATAGTAACACAGTATCCCTAGTTTTGGGTGTGAGGTCCGTGGTCTCAACACCCTGGAGCTAGTCTGAAGTATAACACAATAGTAATCTGGCTCAGTGTGAATTCCCAGGGCCTCCTGGTTCTAACACACTGTGGGATCTGACTATGGTCCGAGTGCTTTCACGTAAGTGTTCGCAACGGCATACAACTTGAGACTGACCAGCAATAACTATATATAGAGCGGCGCTCCCCGGCACCACCCATCGCTGATCAACCAATAGCCGCGTGCTCTGAGATCAGCTGACCAACCCGGTCAGCTGATCCCTCCTCGTTTGTCATAAAGGTTCTGCCTCTAAGCGCGCACGCGCGTATTCCTCAATCTGTGTGCACTAGAAGGCCCAGCCACATCAGACACACGCCGCCGCGTACAAACCGCCGCGCTGGACGCGGAAGCAGCCACCTCGCTGCCAGTCCGCGCGACGGCTTTTCCGCAATCTATTACAGTACCCCCCCCCCCGAGGAGTGGACTCCGGACACTTCCCACCAGGCTCCCCAGGATGTGAGTCATGAAATTCCTTCTTTAATTCCTCTGCGTACATGCGACAATCTGGCACCCAAGCTCTCTCCTCTATGCCATATCCCTTACAGTGAACCAGATACTGCACGGAGTTCTGCACCAGCCGGGAGTCCAGAATCTTTTTTATCTCATACTCAGGTTGGTCATCAATCAACACAGGGGGGGGGGGGAGCGGAATCCACGTGTACTGCCGGCTTAAGCAAAGACACATGGAATGATCTTACGCCTCGCATGCTGGCAGGGTGATCAATAGCATAAGTGACATTATTAATTTTTCTGGTCACTGGAAAAGGACCTATGAATCTAGGGCCCAGTTTGGGTGACAGTTGTTTCAGAGACAAATGTCGTGTGGACACCCAGACCAAGTGCCCTGGAGAGAATTCCCATTCTATGGATCGTCTCTTGTCAGCCTGTTTCTTCTGATTCTGAAAAACCTTCCCCAAATTTCTCTTAACCATTCCCCAAATTTGTTTCAAGGCCCTCTGCCAATCCTCCAGGGCTGGAAACGGAGTAGATGCCACTGGAAATGGGGCAAACTTGGGCGACCTTCCCGACACCACCTGAAATGGGGAAAACCCTGAAGAGGAACTTCTCAGATTGTTGTGTGCAAATTCTGCAAACGGCAAAAACTTTACCCAGTCGGTTTGTGCATCTGCAACATAACATCTAAATAACTTCTCCAGAGACTGGTTGACTCTTTCGGTCTGGCCATTGGTCTGTGGGTGGTAGCCTGATGAAAACGAAAGATCCATGTCTAACTGATGGCAGAATGCCCTCCAAAACTTAGATACGAATTGGACTCCCCGATCTGACACTACATTTTCCGGGATGCCATGCAGCCGGAAAATGTGCTGGATGAAGAGATCAGCCACTTCCTGGGCCGAGGGGAGTCCTTTCAGGGGGACAAAATGAGCCATCTTACTGAATCTATCGACTACCACCCAAATGATCGTCATGCCCTCAGACCTGGGGAGTTCTCCCACAAAATCCATGGACAAATGGGTCCAAGGTTCACTCGGAACTGGCAATGGCTGCAACGTTCCAACAGGTGCCTGACGGGAGGGTTTGCTCCTAGCACACACTGCACACTCTCTCACAAACTCCTTACAGTCTGTTGCCAATGACGGCCACCAAGCACACCTAGCAAGCAGGTCCTGAGTTCTGGTGGCCCCGGGATGCCCAGCATTCTTGTGGGAATGAAACAGCTGCAACAGTTGTAGGCGAAAAGGCAATGGCACAAACAGAACCCCCCCAGGCTTCCCCTCCGGAACATCCTGTTGGTATGGGCTCAGAGTGACAGTCCAGTCCTTCCAGGTCTCAGTGGCTGCCAAGACCACCTTCTGAGGTAGAATGGTCTCAGGGGCTGAGGGCTGTGCTGTCTCGGGCTTGAAACACCTGGATAAGGCATCGGCCTTGATGTTCTTACTACCAGGGGTATACGTAATTACAAATCTGAATCTTGAAAAGAACAACGACCACCGGGCCTGTCGGGGCTAAGTCTCTTAGCGCCCTCTATGTACTCTAAATTTTTGTGGTCCGTGTAAACTGTGATGGTGTTTTCTGCCCCCTCTAGCCAATGTCGCCATTCCTCAAAGGCCAACTTGATGGCTAGAAGTTCCTGGTTGCCGATATCATCGTTTTTCTCTGCAGGTGAAAACCTACGAGAAAAATAGGCACATGGGTGGAGTTTTCCCTGTAAACCAGAACGCTGAGACAATACAGCCCCCACCCCCACCTCTGAGGCATCAACCTCCACGATAAAGGGGAAGGTGACATCCACATGTCTCAATATGGATGCAGAACAGAACAGTTTCTTCAGAGTGGAAAAAGCAGCATGGGCCTCTGTGGACCAGTGGTGAGTATCTGCCCCTTTCTTGGTGAGACTGGTGAGAGGCGAGACCACCGTAGAGTACACCTTTATGAACCTCCTGTAGTAGTTTGCGAACCCCAGAAATCTTTGGAGTGCCTTCAGTCCCACAGGCTGAGGCCACTCCAAGACAGCAGAAACTTTTCCAGGGTCCATAGAGAGGCCAGAGGTCAAGATAATGTACCCCAAAAAGGCGACAGAGGTCACTTCGAAAATGCATTTTTCCAATTTGGCATACAGCAGATTCTGTCTCAATTTCCGTAACACAAACTTAACATGTTTCCTATGCTCTGAGAGGTTGGATGAAAAAATCAGTATATCGTCTAGATACATCAAGATGAATTTCCCCAACACCTCCCTGAACACCTCGTTAATCAGCTCCTGGAAGACGGCCGGGGCATTACACAACCCGAAGGGCATCACCAGGTACTCGTAATGCCCGTCGGGTGTGTTAAAGGCCGTCTTCCGTTCATCACCGTCCCTGATACGTACAAGGTTGTATGCACCCCTCAAATCCAGTTTCGAGAAAATTTTAGCATTGGTGACCTCAGTAAACAAATCGTCAATTAAAGGCAAAGGATAGCGATTTTTTACTGTAATCTTATTTAAGCCCCGATAATCAATGCAGGGACGGAGGCCTCCATCCTTCTTTTTCACGAAAAAGAATCTTGCCCCTGCTGGTGACCGAGAGGGACGAATAAAACCTTTAGCCAAATTTTCTCTGATGTATTCTTGCATAGCCAATTTCTCTGGCCCAGACAAATTTTAGAGATGACCTCTAGGGGGCATACAACCAGACCTGAAATCGATGGGACAATCAAAGGGACGATGGGGAGGAAGTTTATCTGCTGATTTGGGACAAAACACGTCAGCAAATTCTGAATACTGGCTTGGCAAACCTTCCACCTGAATCTTGGTGTTACCCAAGGTTACCTTCGCTAAACAATGATGATGGCAATGGGTAGACCAGCTCGTTAGCTGACCAGAAGCCCAATTGATCTAAGGGGAGTGAAGTTGTAACCATGGCATACCAAGAATAATCGTGGAAGTTGTCATCCGCGAAACCAGAAATTGTAGACTCTCTCTATGTAACACCCCCACCGTGACCCTTAACTCTGGGGTCTGAGACAGAGGGTATTTACTCTGCAGAGGAGAGTCATCTACTGCAGTGACCAGAATCTGTTGATTCAAAGGAAAAATAGGAATTCCCAACTTTTTCGCAAATTCGTAATCCATAAAGTTGGCTGCTGAGCCAGAGTCTAGGAAGGCTTCAGTAGCAACTGTTTGATCCTCCCATGATATAGAATAAGGAAGGAGCAAACGTTCATCGTTTAGAGGTAAAGGCTGTGCGCCTAGGGTATTACCTCTGACTACACCTAGGCGGCAGCGTTTCCCGACTTTTTGGGACAATTCTGCACTCTGTGACCCTCCTCTGCACAGTATAAACAAAGCTGTTCTGTCTTTCTGCGATCCTGCTCCACCTGGGACAATTTTGACCGACCAATCTGCATTGGCTCAGGCGGAGGTGAAGCGGGTGGAGGAGAGGCGTAGGAAACATATCTCACATTGTTCCTACTCCGAATCTGCTTCTGGTAGCATAAACGACGATCAACCCTGACTGCTAATGAAATGGCCTCATCAATAGACTTCGGCTCAGGATGTCCCAACATTAGATCAGAGACCGCGTCTGACAACCCTGACAAAAAACAGTCTAGAAGTGCAAATGACCCCCATCTAGCTGATACTGCCCATTTCCTGAACTCAGCTGTGTAAATTTCAACCGGATCCTTGCCTTGCCGCAAAGTCTTGAGCTTCCGCTCAGCGGTGGAAGCAATGTCCGGATCATCATAAATTATAGCCATCGCTTTAAAAAATTCCTCAACTGAAGTTAGGGCCTCATGCCCTGTCTGGAGACCATATGCCCAGGTCTGGGAATCCCCTGACAACAGGTCTTAATAAAAGTAATTCTCTGTGTCACGGTTCCTGATGAATTAGGCCTTAACTCAAAGTATGACAACACTCGATTTCTAAAATTCTGAAAGTCAGATCTGTGACCAGAAAACCTTTCGGGCACAGGCATACGTAAGTCTGTACCTGGAGGAGATTGCACTGTATTTACAGCCGTCTGAAGGACTTGTAGGGACCTAGACAAAGCGTTGATCTGGGTCTGATGACTGTCCAGCCCTCGGATGTAATTTTCCACCGAGGTGGTGAGTGCATCAAGATGGTTGTGGCTGTGCGTCCATTTTGTTTTTATGGTCTGCCGTTCTGTAATGATCGGTGTCAGCACGCAGAGAGAATCTGATTATTGGTGATCTTCAGTATCACCAAGAATACAGATATATACCTGATTATTGATGATCTGCAGAATCACCAATAATACAAGTATAACTAACCTCTGGACACCTATATAGTGTGAGTGTTTGGTGCAACAGTAATGACTTTGAGTAGGACCACCCGAGGAGCTGGAGGTCTTTGGCAGTATGAGGAATACGTCCCTCAGGGAAGTGTGAAGACCTTCCAGCAGCCTGAAACTTCCAAGGGGGTGGAGTTCCAGGCTGAACAGCAGGAAGGCCCTGTGGCTAAGTGACACCTAGAAGGTGGGCATCACAAGCAGGATAGGAGAGGGATAGCTCGCAAGGTCGGGCAGGCTAGGTCGGCAACACACAAGCAGAAAAGGTACCGAGACAGGAGGCTGATTCGGTAACCAGGGCCAGGCAGGGTTGGCAACAGGTAATCAGATATGCATAGGTACCGAATCAGAAAGCAGAAGGAGAGTCAGGAAAGCAATAGGTCATAACAGATATCAAACAAGGCCTAGTCTTGGGTGTGAGGTCCGTGGTCTCAACACCCTGGAACTAGTCTGAAGTATAACACAATAGTAACACAGTATCCCTAGTCTTGGGTGTGAGGTCCGTGATCTCAACACCCTGGAACTAGTCTGAAGTATAACACAATAGTAACACAGTATCCCTAGTCTTGGGTGTGAGGTCTGTGGTCTCAACACCCTGGAACTAGTCTGAAATATAACACAATAGTAACACAGTATCCCTAGTCTTGGGTGTGAGGTCCGTGGTCTCAACACCCTGGAACTAGTCTGAAGTATAACACAATAGTAATCTGGCTCAGTGTGAATTCCCAGGTCCTCCTGGTTCTAACACACTGTGGGATCTGACTGTGGTCTGAGTGCTTTCACGTAAGTGTTCGCAACGGCAGACAACTTGAGACTGACCAGCAATAACTATATATAGAGCGGCGCTCCCCGGCGCCACCCATCGCTGATCAACCTATACCCGCGCGCTCTGAGATCAGCTGACCAACCCGGTCAGCTGATCCCTCCTCGTTTGTCATAAAGGTTCTGCCTCTCAGCGTGCGCGCCCGCGTATTCCTCAGTCTGTGTGCACTAGAAGGCCCAGCCACATCAGACACACGCCGCCGCGTGCAAACTTTTCCGCAATCTATTACAGATTACAAGCAGAAAATGGCAGCTCTCATTGTATAACAGCAATAGATATTACTATACTGATTAAGCTGTTTGTAGCTAGTTTACTGTGTAAACCATCTAAACTTAACTAAACAAAATAAAGTCAAGTTACTTGTTATAGTTAGTTTTTCACCTCAGATCCGCTTTAACAGTGTAAGAATAGCAGCAGTTTAAATATCCCCCTTGAAAACCAATAGGTGAATTTTGATTGGCTGTTGTAGGCTCCACCCACTTTCTTGACTATTAATCTCATTCACCCAGTGACGACTGTGCCAAGTTTGAGAACCCTGTGATTAACAGTTGAAGAATGGCTCCAATTTTCCCATTAAAAATGAATGGCTGAAATTTGATTGGCTGTTTTATGCTCCGCCCACTTTTCCTGGATTTGTAACCAACTGTGCCAAGTGTGGGGACTCTGGCTTGATTACTGTGAAAATGGCAGCCTTTTACACTTTATTCCATTGACATGAATGGGTGAAATCTGATTTGCTGTTTGTAGCTCCGCCCAGGTGAACCTATCATCTCAGGTAGTAAGAGATCTGTATACCAAGTTTCGTTCAAATCGGTCAAGCTGTTTTCGAGTGATCGTGGCACATACACACATACATACATACACACACACACACACACACACACACACATACATACATCCGATTTTATATACAGTGGTTTGCAAAAGTATTTGGCTCCCTTGAAGTTTTCCACATTTTGTCACATTACTGCCACAAACATGAATCCATGTTATTGGAATTCCACGTGAAAGACCAATACAAAGTGGTGTACACGTGAGAAGTGGAACGAAAATCATACGTGATTCCAAACATTTTTACAAATCAATAACTGCATAGTGGGGTGTGCGTAATTATTCAGCCCCCTGAGTCAATACTTTGTAGAGCCACCTTTTGTTGCAATTACAGCTGCCAGTCTTTTAGGGTATGTCTCTACCAGCTTTGCACATCTAGAGACTGAAATCCTTGCTCATTCTTCTTTGGCGAAACAGCTCCAGCTCAGTCAGATTATATGGACAGTGTTTGTGAACAGCAGTTTTCAGATCTTGCCACAGATTCTCGATTGGATTTAGATCTGGACTTTGACTGGGCCATTCTAACACTTGGATATGTTTTGTTTTAAACCCTTCCATTGTTGCCCTGGCTTTATGTTTAGGGTCGTTGTCCTGCTGGAAGGTAAACCTCCGCCCCAGTCTCAAGACTTTTGCAGACTTCAAGAGGTTTTCTTCCAAGATTGCCCTGTATTTGGCTCCATCCATCTTCCAACCAACTCTGAACAGCTTCCCTGTCCCTGCTGAAGAGAAGCAACCTCAGAGCATGATGCTGCCACCACCATGTTTGTGTTGGTTATGTATTAGAGAAGACACTAGAAGCTTGGGATGAGGCAGAACTTGGTTTACTTCGCTGGATTAAGTTGCAAGCATACAGAGCATGTCAGTAAACTGTAACAGCAGACATCTCAGTTGTGAAGAGAGAGGAAGAGATAAAGAAAACAAGTTTTCAGACAGACACACATAACTGTTAACCTTAGTATTTGCTACAGTGCCATCTACTGGTCTAGTGGTGTTAATACTCAGTACTATATAAAGTACATGCAGTTGTATCTCCAACACCCCTTCTCAACGGCATGTGCATTATTATACGACATTCAGTCTCTTTTGTAGAAAACAATGACGTTCCCTTGGCAAAGGTTTGGTGAGTGCGTCTGCAGTCATCTCCTCCGATGGGCAGTACTGAATGTCAATAACTCCTTGTTCTTGCGTGTCCCTAAGCAGATGATATTTTACATCAATGTGCTTGGTTTTTGGGTTAACCTTCTCAGATTGTGTGAGCTTTATGCATCCCTGATTGTCTTCAAAGATGGGTGTGGGTTCTGACATATTTAGTCCCATGTCTAGTAGGAGCTGACGAATCCAAATGGCTTCTTGACATGCATAAGCTGCTGCTATGTATTCCGCTTCAGTTGAAGAGAGTGCAACAGTCGCTTGTTTCCGACTTGACCAGCTTATGGTTCCTTGTCCATACTGGAAGATGTAACCACTTGTAGATTTGCGGTCAGTGGTGTCTCAAGCCCAGTCGGTGTCCACATATCCAATCAGTTTTGGGTTTGACGATGCTGGAAGTCTCAGCTTCATCTGATTTGTTCCCTTTAGGTATTGCATTACCCTTTTTACTGCGTTCCAGTCGCGTTGATATGGTGATGCGACTTTTCTGCAAAGTATTCCCACTGCTACAGCAATGTCTAGTCTTGTCACGGTGGCAATGTATAGCAATTTTCCGATTGCCCTGCGGTAGTAATCATTATTAGGTAGCAAATTTTCTGTTCCATTGTATTTCGGATAATCTGGTTCCATTGGCGTTCTCACTTCCCTTGCATCTTGCATGTGAAACTATTCTAATATTTCTGTAATTTTCTGATTTTGGTTAAGAAGATAGCTTCCTCTTCCCGCTCTATTTGAATTCCTAGGTAGTGAGTAATGTTCCCCAACTCTTTAATTTCAAAGTTTTGTTTCAGTTTGTGAACTATTTGGTCATAGTCCCCTTCTTGTTCAAAACACGTCAAGATGTCATCAACGTAAATTAGGATATATGTCCATTTTTTCTCTTGATTCTTTGAGTACAGACATGGATCCGCTTTACTTCTTGAGAATCCTTCTTTCGTGAGTATTTTGTTCACTTTTTCATTCCACACTCTCGCCGCTTGCTTGAGCGAGCCCATAGATGCTCTTTTGCAGTTTGCATACAAGGTTCTTTTTCTCCTCAAATCCTGGTGGCTGTTCCATGTATAGATCCTCCTTGATGTCTCCATATAGAAAAGCAGTTTTGACGTCTAGGTGCTTCACTTGCATTCCCTTTCTGGCAGCAACGCTAAGGAGTGTTCTCATGGTGGAATATTTCACAACTGGAGCAAATGTTTCATCATAATCTTCTCCAAATTTCTGGGAGTATCCCTTGGCAACTAATCTTGCTTTGTATCTATAGATGTTTCCCTCTGCATCATATTTCACTTTAAAAGTCCATTTCCTTCCGATGGTCTTGCAACCGGGAGGGAGTTCTGTTAGTGACCAAGTTTTATTTTCTTGAAGTGATTTTATTTCTTCTTCAGCTGCTTTTCTCCATTGATCAGCTTCCCTTCTTGGCAAAGTTTCTATGTCTTCCCAGGATGCTGGCTCCTGTGTTTGATGTGTTTTTGCAGCATATGATAACCTGCGGGGTGGTATCCCTTTTGTAGTCCGAGTGGATCTTCTGATTTCTTGTTGCTCAGTGGGTTCTATTGGCTCATTGATTGTAAGTTCCACTTCTTGGTCTGGCTCTTGTTCTGCTTCACATGAGTCAGTGTCTCTTGCTGATTCAGCCCGCAAATCCTCTGCACATTTTTCAAGAATTGTATTATCTGGTGCTTCGCTTTCGTCAAAATAGACACTGCGGCTGACTGTCACCTTATTGGTCTTTGGACAAAGGATTCTGTATCCCTTCCTCTTCTCACTGTAGCCCACCAGAATGCCTTCTATAGCTTTGTTCTCCAACTTGGAGCGTTTCTCATTTGGAATGTGGGCATATGCTTTACAGCCGAACACTCTGATGTGGCCTACATTAGGTTTCGATCCATTCCACATTTCATATGGTGTACTCTCGATAGCTTTTGATGGGAGCCTGTTTTGTAAGTATGTTGCAGTCATTATAGCTTCTCCCCAGTATTTGTTAGGTAAGCCAGCATCTGAAAGCATACATCTGGTCATTTCTACAAGAGTATGATTCTTCCTTTCTGCTACACCGTTTTGCTCAGGAGTATATGGTACAGTTGTTTGGTGTATGATACCTTGTTTCTTCAGGTATGATTCCATCTCCTTATTCGTATATTCTCCTCCATTGTCAGTGCGTATTATTCCAGGTTTTCTTTAAAACTTGTTGCTTGTCATAGCTACAAACTCTTGAAGTTTTTCTAAAGTTTCACTTTTGTGCTTCATCAGATAAGTTATTGTGTACCTAGAATAATCGTCAATGAAAGTCAGTAAATATCTGTTCCCGCCGGGTTTTCATTGGTCCGCACACATCACTATGTATCAGTTCCATAGGTTTAGTGGTTTTTCTCTGACTGGTCTGTGGAAGAGGTTTTCTGGTGGCTTTTGCTTTGATGCAACACGTGCACTTGCTGAGTGTGTGGCAAGGCAGTATCTTCATGTCTTCTGATAGACCTCTCTTTGCAATGTCCTTTATAGCTTCTGGGTTCCGATGTCCCAATCTTCTGTGCCACAGGTGGATGCACTTGTCATGTGGGTTATTAGTTGCCGCTTTAGCCTTCTCACTTTCAGTGACAAGCTTGTACAGGTGTTCATTTAATTTTCCTCTTGCTAGGATTTGCTTTCCATTTTGAATTGTGCATTCATTACCTCTGAACTGGACGGTGAGTCCATTGCTTCCAAGGGTTTTCACTGATAGGAGGCTTCCTTCTAGGCTTGGAACATATAGAACATTCTTTTCAAGGATACTCTGCTTGCCCCCTGATGGTGTTTTGCAGTTCAGAAACCCCTGACCATTACCTTCAGCAGAAACACTTTTCCTATTTGCTAGGAAGACTTTGTCTTTAACACTGTAATCAATTTCTGTGAAGAATGTCTCGTCGCTTGTCATGTGACTTGTTGCCCCTGAATCGATGTACCATCCGCTTGCGGTGCTATTCTGAGTCACTTTAAAAGTACCACTCCATGACGCACTTTCATTTTTTTGCATGACTGCTTTAGCTCTTTCTCTTGTGGGTGGTTCCTGCTTTCTTTGCTCAGCTTTCCAGATTGAGCAGTTCTTTTTCAGGTGACCGGCCTTTTTACAGCGAAAACACACCCTGCTTTCTTTGCTTTGTCTTGTGCCTTCATGCACCTTTAGAGCTGTCTCTGATCTCTTGTTCTCTTCACTATGCAGGTTTTCCTTTTTTCTGCTGTATTCATCAATTAGTTTCCCCTTAACATATTCTAGCGTCAGTTCAGTTTCTGGTCTAGTTTCTAGAGCATTTATAAGGGCACTGTATGATTCCGGGAGGCTGCATAGCAGTAATGCTACTACGTGATTGTCTTTCATTTCTTCGCCTATTGCATCCAGCTGGTCCACAATCTCTAGCATAGCATTTACATGTTCACCCATTTCCTGCCCTTTTTCCAACCTCATCTTATACAGTTTGCGTAGCAGATATAGTTTACTGTTTAGGTTTGCACGTTCATGCAGCCTTTGTAATGCAGTCCACATACCTTTAGCTGTGTTTTCTTCCCTTATATGAATGAGTTGATCATCCTCCACTAGCAGGCTTATGACTGCTTTTGCTTGCCTGTTTTTTCTGTCCCATTCTTCTGGGTTGTCATTGGGCCTGCCTGTATCCAGCACCTACCACAAGTCATCTTTGGATAACAGCATTTCAAGCTTAAACTTCCACAGCTGGTAGTTTGCATTGTTAAACTTTGCTATTGCAAACTTCATATCTGAAGCGCTTGCCATCTTTCTGGGTGCAGCTCTTGTTTCCTCACACAGGATTCAGTATGATTATAGATACAGCACTTACTTGCTTGTAGTTTTCCTCTTTTTAGTGTCTGGAGCTGGGCCCATAACCTGTTGGTTATGTATTAGAGAAGACACTAGAAGATTGTGATGAGGCAGAACTTGGTTTACTTCGCTGGATTAAGTTGCAAGCATACAGAGCATGTCAGTAAACTGTAACAGCAGACATCTCAGTTGTGAAGAGAGAGGAAGAGATAAAGAAAACAAGTTTTCAGACAGACACACATAACTGTTAACCTTAGTATTTGCTACAGCGCCATCTACTGGTTTAGTGGTGTTAATACTCAGTAGTATATAAAGTACATGCAGTTGTATCTCCAACAGTTTGACAGTGGGGATGGTGTGTTCAGAGTGATGTGCAGTATTAGTTTTCCGTCACACATAGCGTTTTGCATTTTGGCCAAAAAGTTCCATTTTGGTCTCATCTGACCAGAGCACCTTCTTCCACATGTTTTCTGTGTCCCCCACATGCCTTGTGGCAAACTGCAAAAGGGACTTCTTATGCTTTTCTGTTAACAATGGCTTTCTTCTTGCCACTCTACCAGACCTCAAGATCAGGCGTGTGATTTATGGGGATCACCAGCAGTGCCAGGAGAGCAGGTGCCCCTAGTTATATCATACTAGGTGAGTTTTTCAAGCAAACGTATATCTTATGTAGCTGATGTAGAAAACTTAACAAAGTAGTATTGAGACAGTAAAACAGAGAAAACGAAAAGAACAAAACGGATGACAAAATCTTGATACCCTGAATGTAGATCAGAAACAAAAATATAGAGAATATAGAGAGTAACTCGACTCGTTTGTGTAAAAGATCAGCTCGTGGTATGTATTTAGCATTTAACACCATAGGGAAGTTAAGGAGTTGTGGTGGATTGTTTTGGGATTGGGTGAGTCTTTCGGAAGTGGGATTCCATCTCTTGTAGGTATTCCAGGTTCATTTTGAGTTTTAAAAAATTTGGCAGGTCGTTAGTGCCCCAGTTGCTTACTATGGTCTGTCTGGTTATAATTAGAATTTGGGAGATTGTGCCTCTGTGTTGAGTTGGGAATTGGCCAAGATCAATATGGAGGACAGCTAGTTGAGGCTTGAGGTCTATTTGGAGAGTAGTTTTTTCTTGAATTAGCTGTGAGGCTAAACTCCATAAAGACTGAACTTGAGGGCATTCCCACATTATATGAAGTAAGGTTACTTGCTGATGGCATCCTCTCCAGCATAATGGAGATTTGTCTGGAGTAAAGTGTGCTAAACGAACTGAAGTATAGTACCATCTCATAACTAATTTTTGCAGGGTTTCCCAATAGATAATGCATTTGGTATGGGTTTTTATATAGGTAAAGGCCTTTATTATTTGTTGATGTGTGATTGGGAAGTTGCATTCAAAAGCCCAACTTCGGATATGTTTATTGATTAAGGGAACTCTTCTTGATATTAGTGCTTTATACCATACACTAGTTGCTCCTTTTGACTGGGATTTAGATTGAAGGTGAACAGCTATTTGTCTAGAGAGTTGGACTGGGACAATGTTATTTACTTTTATTAAGTGGGAGATTTGGAGGTATGTGAATTTTTCTGAATCTGGAATATCAAATTACTTTTGAATGTCTGCAAAACTGAGTAGCTCTTTAGAGAGAAAGAGGTCGTTAATATATTTTATCACTGCTGTAGTCCATTTTGGGAGCTTTAGGTCTGCAATCATAAGAAATAGAATTTTAACGTTGAGTTTAATTGTGATCAGATCTTTATCAAGTGGCAAGTATTTTTTAATATACTCCCAGGCTACAATGGATCTCTGAACCGTTGGGCAAGATTGCTTGGGAATTTTATGGTCTAAGAGTATAGTTGGAATTATCCACTCTAGAGATAAACCAGTGATATGTTTTTCTATTTGTATCCAAGATTTATTAGGGTTAGCTGACCACCAGTTTTTTGATACCTCTAGTAAAGTAGCATAATAGTATATCTCAAGACAAGGAAGGCCAAATCCACCTAGAACTTTTGGTGATGGATTTGACTCTATAACAGTCTATTGTATATTTCAATCAGGCCAGCTGCTTGTGGATGATAATGGAAATGGAACAGCCAGTACACTCCAGAGTCCTTGACCCACTGTTGAACTGTACTTCCAGTGAAATGTGTTCCTTGATCACTCGGGATTTCCTTAAATTGAACCTCCGGACTAAAAATCTACTCAGCGGAACTGAAAAGGCTTGGTGTTTCTTTAACAGTTTCACAGCATCAGAACTTTGTTTTTCTTACCAAAGCATCATTTTTAGCTGCATTTTAGCTAAGCTCCACCCATCAAAGATAAAAAGCCCGGGCTTTTTTTCCCCTGATGCTGTGCAGAGCATGATGGGGTGTCCTATGTTGTTATTCACGTTGCCTAGCAACTGGGAGGGGTGATCAGCACACAGGACAGTTGGAACTGTGTCTCGTGCTCCCTGTCACCTCCTTTCAACCAAAAAGATGGCTGCCATCATGAAATCAAACATTTGCCTGTTCTTTTAAAACAGGGTGGGTAAGAGATTATATTACCTATCTATTTAGATCCCAGAAAGCTTGCATCATTTAACTCTATTAGTTAGCCATTAAAAGGGATTATTTTTTACAAAACGTTTTTTTTCTACCTATCTATTTTAATTAACATAACTAATGTAACTTAATGACAGTATGTTTGTTTAGGCTGAAGTTCCTCTTTAAGTAGGCCATAAGCAACAGTTATCTTCTGGAGCATCTGAAGAGTTGCCGCTTGGCCTGCGTGCTTGCTCGGGTAAACAATTAAAAGTCCTGAATAAGTGTCAACTGCACTGCAGTGCAACAATATTTCAGTCCATGGCTTCCTTTGGGCAGGGGACCGATTAAATCTATATGTCATATTTCTGCAGGCCTCTCCCCCCCTTGTGATCGCCCCAGTGGAATGCTTTTGCAACGCCCACTGTCGCACATTGCTACACACAGTGCAGTTAACTATTGCAGTCTTTATCATGTCCATAGTTACAGGCAGACCTCTCTGCTGAGCCCACTCATAAGAAGAATGCCCCAAATGTCCAGACTGTTTTTGAGCCCAGTTGGCTAAGTTCAGCAAAACAGGATCAACAGACACAACTGCAGCTACCTTAGCAATCTCAACTGCCACTCTGTTAAAGTTCTCAAAGTCTGGTACCATGGGCACATGTGCATCAACGTGTCCCACTGTAATTGTGCGGGTGTGAGCCTGTTCCCAGACATAGTCCCAAAGTTCCTTACCTCCCCACACTGCTCTTCCATGAATGTTCCAGTCATTAGACTTCCACGTAGGCATCCAGGTTGTCAGACCTTTGAAAACCGGCCCGCTGTCAGAGAGAAGGGTTACCTTAGGTGACAGGTCCTCCTGAAGAGTCATAATGACGGCTTTCAGTTCAGCATACTGACTAGACCCTCCTGTGCCGGTCTCCTGCAGGACTGTGTCTGTGCTGAGATTGTATGAAGCTGCAACCCACTGGCGACCAGATGCTGTGACTGTGGCTGAACCGTCAGTAAACCACGCTGACACTTTCTGTTCCTCTGACAGAGACTCAAAAGGCGGAGCCTCCTGAATGGGAGATGTCTACAGCTCAGGTATTTCTTCCTCTGGCTGGGTGCTGATGAATGTGACAAGCCCAGCCAGCTGTTTTCAAATGTCTCTCACTTCTCCAGCTGCAGTACCATCTCTCTCCTGCAGGTACCACTTCCACTTCATCAACGTTTGATTTTGGACTACAGTAGCCCTAGTGGTCAGTCCATTATCTCTCACCCATCCTGCAATTGGCAGCGCAGTATGGACAGTCACTGGGTCACTTCCTGTGTTGTGCTCTACATGCTGAAGAGCTGTAGGCCCCAAACAAATACTTCTCCAGGGGTGTGCAACGTTTCTGTGCTCCTGTTAGCTGTTTGGACCAAAACCCGATTGGTATGGCCCACAGTTCTTTCTTTTCATTGGGTTGTCACAAACTCCAGGAACAGGTGTCATTCTGCTCTACAACATCAAGTTGAAATGGCACCCCTTGTCTCACAGGCCCTAATCCCTGGTGCTGCAAAATGGCTTCTTTGGCAGCGGCAAATGCACTTTGCTGTTCGGGACCTCATGAAAACATAGTCTTTTTTCTGGTCACATTGTAAATAGACTTTAGAATCAGTCCCAGGTGTGGAATAAAAATCCCACCATCCCAATAAACTTCTGTGCCTCCTTTTTGGACGTAGAGGGCGCCAGTCCCTGGATAGTTTGCACAACTGTTTCAGGGATTTTCCGCTGACGCCCAGTCCATGTCATTCCCAGAAATTTTAGCTCTGTGGCAGGTCCTTGAACCTTATCTCTCTTGATTGCCCACCCCCTGTCCTCCAGGTGCTGCATCAGGAGAGGTAAAACTTCAGTCACATCCTCTTTTGTTCCAGAAATCATTACTTCATCAATGTAGTGGAAAACTGCAACTTTGAAGTCCATCATGCTGAGATCTTTGGTAATCAGTCCATGACAAAGTGTTGCTTAGTGGATGCATCCTTGAGGTAGAACAGTAGGAGTGTACTGACGGCGGTCCCACGTAAAGGCAAACTGATCTTGGGACGCTTCACCTATGGCAATAGAGAAGAAGGCATTAGCAAGGTCTAAAACTGCATGATATTCTACCGCTTCTTTTGCAATTTGCTCAACAAGGGAGACCATATCGGGTACAGCTGATTTCAAAGGAGGTGCAACTTTGTTTAAACCTCTGTAGTCCAATTTCATCCTGTAGCTTACATCTTTTTTCCTAACAGAATGTACTGCAGCATTGAATGGACTAACAGCAGGCCTGAAGATCCCTACCCTTAACATCTCTTGGATAGTGCCCCCTGTCATGGAAGAGCCGTGAGAAAAGAAAACACCATTGCAATCGGTTTGCTGCACCGATTGTTGTTGACGTGCCAGATCAAAATCTTATGTTTAGGTACAGCAGACTGTGAGCCTGGGGTCTCTGGCTTTCACAGCTGCTAGCAGAACTATTTTCATGAAGTATGTTTGTTGACCAGTGAAGTCATGTTTGTTTTAATTACCTGGTTCGAAAGGAGTTCCTTCAGTTACCAGCAAGCCCAAATGGCAAAGTGTTGCTAACTTCTTTTATGGCCAGAATAAACACGGCAGGTGGCCTATTCAGAAACTACAGTCCCATAGACATGCCGGAGCCATCATATCAGCATTAAACCTAAATGTAGTATATGATTTTAGCCTGTTTAAGGAATACTGTTTATATGAGAGGTATGAACGTTATATCATTCTGCTGGTCTGAATCTGGTGAATATTTTAATATTAAATTGGTGTCACTGATGTACCCAGTCCCCAAGGTAATCAGCTCCTTCATGTTAGAACATGTTACCCTGATAAATTTTGATGCCATAGGAATTGTCATATTCTGAGGAGTATGAATCTGTCATCCACACAAATATGGCATTTCCCGTTGTTGAATTACAGCGTTTTATAAGTTTAAACCTAAATCTCCCTCCGAGGACATGGACTGTGATTGGTTGTCAACCAGATGGGGGCGGGCTTGGTCCCACCCCAAAACTAGCTTCCATAAAACCAAGCTTCAGGCAGAGAGGTGGAGTCCTCCAAATTCCATCTTCACGAAGCCATGCCGTTGCTCTGAGGACTGAGCAGCAGCCATTTTTTTGTTTGAACTTTGCTCTGGAAACAAAGAACTTCTTGTGTTTTCCCAGAAAGGACATATTTTCACTTGACCTTAGGTATACATATTTTCTTCCCTTTTTATTTTTTTATACCGTGCTACTAATTTCTCCATAATTGTTGATTTTAAAGAGTAACTGTTAGCCCCCAAATTGAAATTTAAATCTGTATTGCAATGTTTTATTTAGTATTTCAGTGAACCAAAAAGCCAATGCAGAACTAATTTTTTTTTACAATGTAACCTTTTTTCCCGCTCCGGACGCAAAGCCGCATATCTGATACTGCTTAGCATGCAGAGCATGCCTATGTCTGCCCGACCCCCCTCTCCCCACCAGGACCAGGTGCCAATATATTCTCCCCAACAAACAGCTGACCGCTCTGACACGGAGACAGAGCGGCAGCACTTCCAGCACCGTCACCGCAGAGCAGCCGCCACCGAGTCACATGTGAGAGAATCACATGTGAGAGATGCACGGCGGCGGCTGCTCTGCGGTGACGGCGCTGGAAGTGCTGCCGCTCTGTCTCCGTGTCAGAGCGGTCAGCTGTTTGTTGGGGAGAATATATTGGCACCTGGTCCTGGTGGGGAGAGGGGGGTCGGGCAAACATAGGCATGCTCTGCATGCTAAGCAGTATCAGATATGCGGCTTTGCGTCCGGAGCGGGGAAAAAGGTTACATTGTAAAAAAATTAGATTGATTTTAAAGTTCTGCATTGGCTTTTTGGTTCACTTAAATACTAAATAAAACATTGCAATACAGATTTAAATTTCAATTTGAGGGCTAACAGTTACTCTTTAATGATTTTCTGTATATATTAATTATTTATATTGCATTCATAATGAAAGACTTCTAAATGTCATTTACTATTCAGCCACACACAGAAAGAATTCTAGCTTCTGAAAACCGCTACTGAGAATTGTTGTTATTAGTCAGAACAGGGTGTGTTTTAAGCGTTCTATTTGCAGGTATTAGTATCTGGCAGATTGAGGCTTCTCTTCCCATCAAAAAGAGGTGGTGGATAAGAAATTGACTTCCGGTTCCGGCGCCTGGATGAGCGGCTGGTGAATACAGTGCTCCGCAGAAATAACCTAGCTCCCGGACTGCCATCTCCAAAGAAGCGCCTACCACACGCAGAGATAGCCTGGAGCATGGCGGGAGACCCTCGCAGCGGAATGGATCGCTACCTAACTCGCTCAGAGAAAAAGAAAGGCAGCCGCGAGCGAGGAACAAATTCTAAGATGGACGCGGCCTCTCACAGCCGAGAAGACATAGATGGCTCCCCGCGCTCTTGGAAATCTGCCGAACAACACACGCAGGACTGGGACACCGATGGGGACGACCAAACCGACACACACAGTGAGTGTAACACAGTCCTTGACCCCACAAATCTTAACGATCTGGCTACAACAGTAGTACAAAAACTGACCCCACAACTACAAGCCATGATTCAAACAGCAATGACGCAGTCCCTAAAGCAAATACAAAAAGAAGTCCAAGCGCACACCCGCCGCATACAGCAGGCAGAAAAGCGTATTTCCAACATAGAGGATGAACACTCCCAGTGTAAACTCAAAATAGGCAGATTAGAGATGGAAAACACATCTATGTATAACAAATTACAAGACTTAGAAAACAGATCACGCAGGAGCAACATTAGAGTGATCGAACTCCCAGAATCACACATAGCATCCACTCTAAACCACTTCAGCTCTACAGTGATACCTCAACTACTGGGCCTAGAGTTACCCTGCAAGGTAGAGAGAGCACATAGAGTGGGACCGCCACAAAGTGGAGAAACAAATAAGCCCCCATGAGTGATCATGATTAAATACTTGGATTATGCAGAGAAAGAACAAATCATAAAGGCATATCGCCAGCTGCAACAACTATTAGAATACCAGGGATCTTCAATCAATTCACTTGAAGTCTCACGTCAGCAACAAACTTTTAATAAAGCATAAGCCTCCTGCATAGAAAAGAAATGGCGCTTTAACTTGGCATACCCAGCAATCTTGAGAATCACAGATTCCCAAGGAAAACAGCATACTTTCAGGGAAGCAAAAGAAGCAGAAAAATTCTTGACAGAGTATGTTGCAGAGAATCCAGCAGAGGGAGCTGAAGAAACATCATCATCTTGATCTAACCCAGTGATGGCTAACCTTTCAGAGGCCGAGTGCCCAAACTGCGACCTAACATCGACTTATTTATCACTGAGTGCCAATAGGGGAGGGGGGTTGCGCCGAAAAATGGGTGTGGCCATGTCATTGTATGGGCGGAGCTAACGCTATGATGTAACAGTGAGGCATAAGAAATCAGCGTTTCCACCATGATGTGGTGAAACGAGAATTCGCATCATGGGTGTGCAGAAACTGTGTGATGCTATTTATTAGTATACCCGCCATAACCCCAAAAGCAGAAAATATTGCCAACTATGACCATTAAATAATAAATGCAGCAACAGTTACCCCAAACACCAGAAAATAAACGCAATGTGGGCAACATTTCAGCAGAAAATAACACAATGTGGGCAACATTTCAGCAAAAAATAAACGCAGTGGGCCACATTTCACCAGAAAATAAACACAGTGGGCCACATTTCTCCAGAAAATAATGCAATGTGTGCAACATTTCACCAGAAAATAAACGCAGTGGGCCACATTTCAGTAGAAAATAAACGCAGTGGGCCACATTTCAGCAGAAAATAAACGCAGAGGGCCACATTTCACCAGAAAATAAACGCAGAGGGCCACATTTCACCAGAAAATAAACGCAGTGGGCCACATTTCACCAGAAAATAAACGCAGTGGGCCACATTTCACCAGAAAATAAACGCAGTGGGCCACATTTCACCAGAAAATAATGCAATGTGGGCAAGCGTAGGAAGGTAGATGTAGGGAGGTAGATAAGGTAGTTGCAGCTGGGCGGGAGGATAGGTGGGGATGTTAAGTAGTTGCGGCTTGGGAAAAACAGTGCAAGTAATGAGGGAGGGTAGGTAGAGGGATTAGGTGTATGCTGCAAGACAGGAGGGAGTGTAAGCAGGTAAAGTAGCTTTAGCTGGGCAGGCTGTATAGAAAGGTACGTAGTTAGGATTTGGGTGGAAGGGACTGCACTTAGGTAGGTAGGTAGGTAGGTAGATATGGCTGGGCAGGCATATGTAGGATAGGTAGCTGCTGCAGGCAGGAGGTAGGGTAGCGAGGGTAGGTACATGCTGCTGGGTGGGCGTGCAAATGGCAGGGAGGGTAGGTACTGTAGGTACATGCTGTGGCTGGGCAGGCATAGGAAGGGGGGGGGGGGGGAGTGAGTGGATTTGGAGTGAGAGACAAAGACAGAGAGAGTTGGGTAGTGAGAGACAGTGGGGGTAATGAGAGAGAGGGGGGTATTGAGAGGGAAAGAATTGTAAGAAGGGAGAGAGCATTAAAAACAAAATGAGAGAGAAGCATGCAGTCAGACTTTTTTTTTAGCTACAGACTGCTAGGGAACATTATAAAACACTGAATGACTCACTCCACAGTAAAAAGGCAGGTCCTCTTCCCCCGACGGCCCGACCAAGCTTTCCCTAAGCCAGGACGTCATAAAGATCCTGCAGGGAGATAAATGAGTCCTCTCCGCAGCAGCGTGAGTGTAGGGGGCGGGGCCGGCTGGAGTGCTTAGTTCAAAAAGCCTGTCCAGAGCATCTCTGGCTCTGCTTCTGTTCCCTGCCGGCCGGAACTATGAGTTTATTGTCGGGGAGATGAATACGCAGTGAGGAGGCAGGTGAAATAGTCCTCTTTCAGCTGCCTGCCTCTCTGCGCTGTATAATAGTTTAGGTTTCCAGAGGGCAGAAGTAAAAGAGGAAATGATTTTCTTTAATAATGAAGATAAAGAAAACCAAAAATGTTTTAATATATCAGTGGTGGCAGGCAGCAGCGTGCGTGCCCACAGAGAGGGCTCAGAGTGCCACTTCCGGCACGCGTGCCATAGGTTGGCCATCGCTGATCTAACCCAATCCATTACAATAAGTGGTAGATGCTGTACACAGTACATTCCATAATCCTGTTTACACAGGTTTTCTAGCAATTCTATAAAGGAACTAGGCTCTAACCGGCGAAGATCTTATGTTCTCCAAACATAAGAGCAGGGAAGAAGAGAAGTCACAAATGAAGATAAGTTTTCTGCTGTTTTTCAGCTTTTTGTGTTTATACTTTTGTTCATTACTAATTGCCGTTAACCCAGTATGTTACACGAAAATTAGGGGTGGGAAGGGTGGTAATGGAGGCGGGGTTACTGTTGATCATGTCTTGCTGACCATTGTTAATGTCTTCGTAAAAAATGGTTCATATATGTATTTTTCACAGTTTGATCCACCCTAAATCCGAACTATGATAATTCGTATTGTTTCATGGAATATTAAGGGATTACACACAGCGACCAAACGGTCCATGATCTAAAGGCACTTAAAAAAAGTTAAAAGCAGATGTCGTCCTCTTACAGGAGACGCATTTAAGACTTAAGTACGCAACAAGCAAACTATCTAAAAAAATGGTGGGTGGGGGCAGTATATTGCTCACCAGCACAGAACAAAAAAGCAGGGGTAATCACATTAATACATAAGCGACTATCTCAGAAAGTGATAAGTTCTTGTCATGATTCGGAAGGTAGGTGGATCAAAGTAAGACTGAAACAGAGCTTCCAAATGAAGATAACATGGAATATCTTCGGGCACTGAACACGGTGATTCTGACAGAGGCCACTAATAAATATATCATAGGAGGGGACCACAACACAGTCCTAGACTTATTTGAGGATAGAACTAAAAAAAAGGAAAACTATTTCATTCATTGTACAGAAAAAAGGCAAATCAATGTCAAACACTCAAAAATAATTTACAATTACAAGATATCTGGAGAATAGTCCATCCATGTGAACACCAGTACACATTCTACTCACCCCCACACGATATACGGTCAAGAATTGTTTTTTTTTTATCTCCTCCTCTCTATTTAACAACGTCGTCAAAACATATATTTGTGACATGATCATCTCAGACCATGCTCCGATTTCCTTAGACATACTTGAAACAACCTCAAAAGGCAATGATATATTATGACGATTCCCAGTCCAATTATATGATGACGACGAATTTAAAGCACTAATTAAACAATGGTGGATGGAATATTCCTCAGATAATAAAATACACACCGAACATCGGTTTCTATTTTGGGAAGCCTCCAAGCCAGTAATGAGAGGAAAAATCATTTCATACTTACTAGGGAAAAAAAACCAAGCACACAAATATTACCTAGACATGGTCTCTAAAATGAGGATCGCGAATGCTCGATTTCATAAAAATCCAACAGATAGTAACCGCAAAAATTGGCAAGCAACCAAGTCAGAATTAGATAGCTGGTAAAAAACCAAAGAAAAACTGAACTCATCTTTCCTCACCTTGAAATACCACAAATTCGGTAATAAAATAGGCAAACTACTCAGTAGGCTAGTTAGGGGCTCTAGACAAATGACGGACATCCCTGCACTGAAAGATAACGCTGGAACTTTGATCCAGGACCCAAATCAAATAAACACCATATTCAAGAATTTCTATTCTCAACTATATCAAGAAAATTCTCCCCCATTGGACCCTAATAAGTTACACTCACTTATGCAGGAAGCTGCCCTTCCTACCCTTACAGAATCAGACCTAATATTACTAAACTCAGACATCACAGTAGAAGAGATCAGTTACACTATAAAGAACTTAACAAACGGAAAAGCGCCAGGTCCAGGTGGACTAAGTGCGGAATATTATAAACTCCTCAGCACAGAAGTAACCCCTATACTACAAAAGCTATTTAATACCATCTTACAAACAGGAACATTACCAGATTCCTCAAATAATGCGCACATAAAAGTTCTACCCAAACCAGGAAAAGATCTATTAATCCCAGAATCTTATAGGCCCATTTCCTTATTAAATCAGGATCTAAAATTACTAACAAAAATCATGGCAGATCGACTGTCCACGATTCTACCCTCTTTAATAGGTCCCCACCAAACAGGATTCATAAAAAATAGAGCAGCAGTTGCTAACGTCAGAAAGGTCTTATTAGCGCTAGACTTTGCCAAAATATACCCCAAAACCACCAAGAATTACGCCCTGCTGTTGTTGGATGCCGAAAAAGCATTCGACAATGTAAATTGGAATTGGCTAAATGCAGTACTTAAATACATGAAATTTTCTGGTCCTTTCATGTCACTTCTGAGTGCCCTACAACAGTCCCCCACAGCTCAAATATATTCACAAGGATTTTTATCTCCTCGCTTTCAATTAACAAAAGGAACAAGGCACCTTTACTTTACTTTTTAATCTGGGGTTGGAGCCCCTGGCTAGAATACTCGCCTCGAAAATTCCAGGTATATCGATTGGATCTGAAACCATAATTCAGACTATGTTTGCAGACGATGTGATGATATTCCTCTCTCACCCACAGTCACAACTAACTGAAATTTTTCAGATACTAAGTGACATAAGCGAAATGAGTGGATTCAAAATCAACAAAAATAAAAGTGAACTTCTATGGTTATCTCCAAGGGCTGAAAAACAGAGGCTATCTAATGGAACGGGTATCAAAATAACCAGTTCCATTAGATATCTAGGTATCAACCTATCCAGAGACTCCTCACACACTTATACACTACACTATCCCCCTCTATTCCAGGCGCTCAGACAAAAACTAAAAAACTGGGAGTCCCTCCCTATAAATATCATGGGCAGAGTAGCACTGCTAAAATCTGTTACCTTTGTAAGGTTGTTATATCCACTACAAACAATTCCCCTGCTAATTAAGCATCGAGATATTAAAGACTTGGAAAAAGCCATGACCACATTTATTTGGGCCAGCAGGAAACCCAGGATTGCTCTAGCTAAGCTAAAATTATTAAAAGATCAAGCAGGATTGGGAGTCCCTAGTATCAGAAATTATAATTTGGCATGCTTATTTAGGCATGCTAGAGATTGGGTATGTAGCACAAACACATTCTCTAATACAACACAGGAGTCGGCCTACTCCGAACCCTGGTCTCTTGCAGCAATTTTGCATACCAAATATTCACTATTACCCATAAAAGCGAAACAGAGCAAAATTATCATGGATACTTGGGTGGCCTGGAAAGAGGTACGGAAAAAATACAAGCTACCTATGCATATATCGAAATATATGCCACTCTGGGGGCATCCTAGATTTCCTGCCAGTACCTCGCACTCAGGGTTTGGTATATGGGAAGATGTTGGACTTACTAAATTGGGTCAGCTATTTGATCACTCTAGAAATAAATGGAAAACGTTTCTTCAACTCAGACAGGAATATGGGCTACCAAAGCATCATTTTCTTTTTTATGCACAAGTAAAATCTTATTTTTCAAAATCTCTACAAAATTTATCACATGAACACAGCCTGAATGATTTTGACAGATTTCTAAACCCAAGTCAACATAAACTACCCTTATCTGAAATACAAAGAAAGATAAATAGCATACAGGCAGAATCTTCAGCTGTAAATAGTTTCAAATCTTGGATCAAAGAGCTAGAGGACCAAGATATCCATAAGCACATAATTGCTGGAAACAACATCTTCAGACAAGTAATCAAAAATGAACTCTGGCGTGAATCACACTTCAAGCTCATACACAGAGCAAAATTCGCTTTCGACATAAAATATAAGCAACCCCCTCAGCACTATCATCCTAAATGCCCTAAATGTCAAGCTCCCTCTGCTAATTTATACCACTGCATCTGGGACTGCCATATCATCCAGAACTACTGGAAAACAGTTAAACAATACATAAAGCATTTGTGCAAGAAAGACCTGTCGCTTACCTCACAGCTTTTCCTCTTTAATTCAGTGGACCCACTATCATCAAATTCACAACCTGAAGCAACATCAAATACAGCTCCATCCCCATTTTGCCACCTAATCCTTGCAGCAGCTCGGAAGGTCATATACAACAAATGGATCTACTCAGCCCCACCATCTGTATGGGATCTTAATCAAGAACTATTGCATCTGTTCAACATTGACAAGACGGATACATTAATGCATAAAGATTCTCTGTCTAATTCCTTCTTTAAAAAATGAAAACTATTTATAGGCTCATATTTCACAACAACAGAAATCCAGGAACTGATGAAACCATTTAAGTACACTGAATGGTACTCAACAATGGATCTTCTAGGCAAACTAGGACCTTTACGTATCCAGTAATGGTGTTTTCCCTTAAGTAAGAGGGCATTTGTTGTCAGCAGGACATGAGGGTAAGGGGAGAGGGGGAGGGAAGGGAAAAGAGGGCAGGGGAGAAAACGTTGACAGGAGAATGTACGCCTTGTAACGATCAAGATACCTCTTTCTGCAAATATTATAACTGTATGTTTATTGCTTGTTAACTTTGAAAATGTCAATAAAACATTTATACAAAAAAAAAAGAGGTGGTGGCAGCCTAGTATTTTGTGTTTAATAGATCCCACGCCTCCCTCTGGTCTGTCTGCTGCCAAAATTCCAGCGGTTTCAGCTCATCGATTGCGTCCACGAGATTGGATGGTCTGTGTGCTGAAACCGATTGAAAGGCATTGTGCGGTCTGGCCACTAGGGGGCGTGTGACATCCCCAATCTCCTTATGCCCCCCAGACAACTTGTACTGCTTCAGACATACTGGCTTCTCAGGTGGAGGAATGTAGATAGGTGTCCATTTTGCATGACCTCTAACTACAGCCTTCACCGCTCTAACCAAATATGCTTTCTCAGGATATCCTAGGGTAAAGGTACCCAGTTCAGTCTGTATTGTCTGACCAAGAAGTATACCCATCCCCAGAATATTCTCTGGCAGATCAGACGCTAACACATTTGCCTTCAAACCTGGTCCCTCGCCAATAGCCAAAGTAACTCATGTTGTAACAGTTGGTATTGTCTTCCCACCCAGACCTTCAACATAAATTGTTTCACCTTTATGATGGGAGGGGTCACCTTGTAAAAAAGTCACTTCTGCGCCAGTATCCACCAGGGCCATTACATGTGTAGGTAGCGATGATTTGCTCCACCACACTGTGACTGGTACATACTATTCTTACTTCCTTAGATGGAGACCCGCCTCCTCCTCATAAAGGTGAAGGTACCTCCAGTGGCGGACACAGCCAGCAGTGGGCCCCTGTGCAAAATTGTAATTGTGGGCCCAAATATGGGCGTGGCTACAACCTGCAAAAATAGGTGTGGATAGAACCTTAAAAATGGGCGTGGCAATGACCGGATGAGGGCGGAGCTAACTAAATTTAAAGCGAACGCGGGGTGAGGGTTTATTTCCTTTTAAACAATACTAGTTGTCTGGCGGCCCTGCTGATCTATTTGGCTGCAGAAATAAACTGAATTACACCAGCAACAAGCATGCAGCTAATCTTGTCAGTTCTGACAATGTTGTCAGAAACCCCTGACCTGCTGCATGCTTGTTCAGGGTCTATGGTTGAAAGAATAAGAGGCAGAGGACCAGCACGGCAGCCAGGCAACTGGTATTGCTTAAAAGGAGAGAAATATGGCAGCCTCAAGATTATTCTCACCTCAGGTTCCCTTGAAAAGTGCAACGCAAAGACAGTGGGCCCAAGTTTTGGTGACCCTTTCCCCAGAAAATTCACATAACTGTGCAGGTTTTCTCAAGAAAATACACATCATGTTGGCAGATATGCCCAGAAAATACGTGCAATCATGTCGGCAGATATGCCCAGAAAATACGTGCAATCATGTCGGCAGATATGCCCAGAAAATACGTGCAATCATTTCGGCAGATATGCCCAGAAAATACGTGCAATCAAGTCGGCAGATATGCCCAGAAAATACGTGCAATCATGTCGGCAGATATGCCCAGAAAATACGTGCAATCATGTCGGCAGATATGCCCAGAAAATACGTGCAATCATGTCGGCAGATATGCCCAGAAAATACATGCAATCATGTCGGCAGATATGCCCAGAAAACACGTGCAATCAAGTCGGCAGATATGCCCAGAAAATATGTGCAATCAAGTCGGCAGATATGCCCAGAAAATACGTGCAATCATGTCGGCAGATATGCCCAGAAAATACATGCAATCATGTCGGCAGATTTGCACAGAAAATACATGCAATCATGTCGGCAGACCTGCCCAGAACATACACCTGCTAATATAAGTAAAAAAACAAAAACATTTACTCACCTGCAGCAGCAGACCTCCTGTCCCAGCCTCCATCCGGCGCGCAGCTCCCATGGGTGGTTGGGTGGATAGGTAGCCTGGTGGGTGGGTGAGTGGGTGGGTGGGTAGGTAGCCTGGTGGGTGGGTTGGTAACTAGCCCGGTAGGTAGGTAGGTAGCCTGGTGGGTGGGTAGGTAGGTAGCCTGGTGGGTGGGTAGGTAGGTAGCCTGGTGGGTGGGTAGCCGGGTGGGTGGGTAGGTAGCCTGGTGGGTGGGTGGGTGGGTTGGTAACTAGCCCGGTAGGTAGCCGGGTGGGTGGTTAGGTAGGTAGCCGGGTGGGTAGGTAGGTAGTCGGGTGGGTGGTTAGGTAGGTAGCCGGGTGGGTAGGTAGGTAGGAAGCCTGGTGGGTGGGTAGGTAGCCGGGTGAGTAGGTAGGAAGCCTGGTGGGTGGGTAGGTAGCCGGGTGGGTAGGTGGGGTGGGTAGGTGGTTAGGTAGCCGGGTAGGTAGCCGGGTGGGTAGGTAGCCTGGTGGGTGGGTAGGTAGCCGGGTGGGTAGGTAGGTAGGAAGCCTGGTGGGTGGGTAGGTAGCCGGGTGGGTAGGTAGGAAGCCTGGTGGGTGGGTAGGTAGCCGGGTGGGTAGGTGGTTAGGTAGCCGGGTGGGTAGGTAGGTAGGTAGCCGGGTGGGTAGGTAGCCTGGTGGGTGGGTAGGTAGCCGGGTGGGTAGGTGGTTAGGTAGCCGGGTGGGTAGGTAGCCTGGTGGGTGGGTAGGTAGCCGGGTGGGTGGTTAGGTAGTCGGGTGGGTGGTTAGGTAGGAAGCCTGGTGGGTGGGTAGGCAGCCGGGTGGGTAGGTAGGAAGCCTGGTGGGTGGGTAGGTAGCCGGGTGGGTAGGTGGTTAGGTAGCCGGGTGGGTAGGTAGGTAGGAAGCCAGGTGGGTGGTTAGGTAGTCGGGTGGGTAGGTAGGTAGGAAGCCTGGTGGGTGGGTAGGTAGCCGGGTGGGTAGGTGGTTAGGTAGCTGGGTGGGTAGGTAGGTAGGAAGCCAGGTGGGTGGTTAGGTAGTCGGGTGGGTAGGTAGGTAGGAAGCCTGGTGGGTGGGTAGGTGGTTAGGTAGCCGGGTGGGTAGGCAGGTAGCCCTTTGAGTATCCGGGTGGGGGGCCCGACTCCTATCCTCCCTCCCTTCCTTCCTCACCTCGGAGGGCCCCCCTCCCGATATGCGCGGCGGGAGAGCGAGCGGCAAATACAGGAAGTCTTCAGGGCTCTCCAGGCAGAAGCTAGAGGCTCAGCCGCTTGGTCTCCAATATGTTGCCAACTCTGTCGACATATTGGAGACCAAGCGGCTGCCGGCTGAGCCCTCTAGCGCATGCCTGGAGACCCGGATTTGCCGCTCTCCCGCCGCGCATACCGGGAGGGGGCCCCCCGAGGTGAGGGAGGGAGGATAGGAGTCGGGGCCCCCCGGGGGAAAAAAATAATAATAATAAAAAAAAAAATATATATATATATATATATATATAAAAAAAAATACTTAATGGGCCCCTGAAGAAAACGGAACTTCAGGGGCCCTCGTGCGGCGGCACGGCCTGCACGGCCGTATGTCCGCCACCTTTTCCTGAGCTCCTCTAATTCTTCCCCAGGGTAAAGGGAATTGTGTGCGTGCTTGGGGCTGGATTTGGGAATAGCAGGAGGGGCCTCTTCTCTCTCATTTGTCCCTGAGCTTGCAACATCATTGCTGGTTGTGGCTCTGTCCCTAGAAGATTTCCCAGCTAAGCGCTTCCACTTTTTCAAAAGCTCTACAGTGGGAACCTCATCTATCACAGGCCCTCTAGGGGTCGGACCGCTCAGTGCCTTCCAATGTATTCCAATCCACAAACTGTCCAACCTCTGGACGCAATCGATGAGCTGAAACCGTTGGAATTTCGGCTGCAGACATGCTAGAAGGCAGCTTGCGAGTTACACAAATTACACACTATTTCAGGGTACAAAACTTCCACCACCTCTGCAGAAGGGCAGAGAACCTACTCTAACTGACTCTAAGACTTGCGGATTAAAATGGTTAAAACACACTCTATTATATCTGGCTATATGAACAGTAGTAGCGACTCTTCGGAAAGCTAGGATTCATTGTCTGGCGCTGCGTAATATGTTGGCGCTTTATAAATACAATAAATAATAATAATAATAATAATAATAATAATGAAAGAGGCTACACAGGCTGCCCAGAGCAACTGCAGCTCTGGGCTTCTGATAAGACGCAGTGGCAGCGCAGTGCGATGTTGCGCTGCTTTTGCGATAGCAAACATTCAGACAGATACAAGACAGACTGGAGTGAGGTAGCCAATAGCAACCGCAGCAATGGCTACCTCGCAAGGACAGGACTAGGAGGACAGAAGCTGACAGAATGAATGCTTGCTAATCTAGTCACTGCCTCAGTGACAGCAAGCATTCACAAAGACAAAAGTGAGGTAACCAATAGCAACCGCAGCAATGGCTACCTCGCAAGGACGGGACTAGGAGGACAGAGGCTGACAGAATTAATGCTTGCTAATCTAGTCACTGCCTCAGTGACAGCAAGCATTCACAAAGACAAGAGTGAGGTAACCAATAGCAACCGCAGCAATGGCTACCTCGCAAGGACAGGACTAGGCTAGCTAAGCACAGGTGATCACGCTACTGAAACGTGCTAAAACCTGACTAGCTGAACACAGGATATCAACAGTTCAAGTACGTATATATCAGCGGCACTGATATATCACCGTAACACGAATACAAGGAAAATAACAAATGCTGACTAGAATATGTATATATTGTCCCAGTATAGATAGGCAGGGCCTGACTGGCACAGTAATAGCAATTACCAAGGTCCAGCTGCAACAGATAGGGCTGTATAATGCAGTGTCAGTGGGCAACACAAAAAAAAAACACATCAGGAGAACATTAGCTCTCAAAAGAGCTGTTGAGGGGTGCTATTTTAGCAATAACAATCAGCCAGGAGCAAGCTAACAAGCCTACAAGAGCCTAACTAATCTTTCCCTATGAGAATCTGCCAGCAGCTGTCCCTTCACTAATTACTGCAGGTGCACGAGTGAGTGTAAAAGCCAGCCCTGCGTGCCTTTTATAAGGGGATGGAGTGGCTCCAGGAGAGAGTGTAGCCTAGTTGGCTACAATGTGCCTGCTGACTGTGATGTAGAGGAAAAAAACACACGATTGGTTCGCACGATGGCCAGGGGCCCCGGACCTCTCTTACTGGCCGGGGCCCCAAGGCCAATGTGCGATACCTGGAGGGGAGTGCAGGTGGGCCTGGACCTCTCACACCCAGGCTCTGGACCTCTCACATCCAGAAAACCCACCAACACTGCCTCCATACTGAATGCTAAATTCGACACACACAAGCAATAGAACACAGCAATACATGCATGCAGCTACATTTAAGTCGTCAGCAGGTGCTCGTTAGCCAATCAGGATGCACTGTCATACACCCTTTACCTGCCATACCACATCTAGCAGCCATTAGCATTCAGGTGGGAGGCTTCAGTTGGACGCAAATCGCAAGATTGCGTCGCTAGCAGGACCGCCCCGTGCAGGCATTCCTCCCACAGGGGTCCCTCCCTAACCGCTCACCTGTCCGCCATGTCCTAGAGCTGAAAAAAAAAACGTTTAAAAACACACGATTGGTTCGCACGATGGCCAGGGGCCCCGGACCTCTCTCACTGGCCGGGGCCCCAAGGCCAATGCGCGATACCTGGAGGGGAGTGCAGGTGGGCCTGGCCCTCTCACACCCAGGCTCTGGACCTCTCACATCCAGAAAACCCACCAACACTGCCTCCATACTGAATGCTAAATTCGACACACACAAGCAATAGAACACAGCAATACATGCATGCAGCTACATTTAAGTCGTCAGCAGGTGCTCGTCAGCCAATCAGGATGCACTGTCATACACCCTTTACCTGCCATACCACATCTAGCAGCCATTAGCATTCAGGTGGGAGGCTTCAGTTGGACGCAAATCGCAAGATTGCGTCGCTAGCAGGACCGCCCCGTGCAGGCATTCCTCCCACAGGGGTCCCTCCCTAACCGCTCACCTGTCCGCCATGTCCTAGAGCTGAAAAAAAAAAACGTTTAAAAACACACGATTGGTTCGCACGATGGCCAGGGGCCCCGGACCTCTCTCACTGGCCGGGGCCCCAAGGCCAATGCGCGATACCTGGAGGGGAGTGCAGGTGGGCCTGGACCTCTCACACCCAGGCTCTGGACCTCTCACATCCAGAAAACCCACCAACACTGCCTCCATACTGAATGCTAAATTCGACACACACAAGCAATAGAACACAGCAATACATGCATGCAGCTACATTTAAGTCGTCAGCAGGTGCTCGTCAGCCAATCAGGATGCACTGTCATACACCCTTTACCTGCCATACCACATCTAGCAGCCATTAGCATTCAGGTGGGAGGCTTCAGTTGGACGCAAATCGCAAGATTGCGTCGCTAGCAGGACCGCCCCGTGCAGGCATTCCTCCCACAGGGGTCCCTCCCTAACCGCTCACCTGTCCGCCATGTCCTAGAGCTGAAAAAAAAACGTTTAAAAACACACGATTGGTTCGCACGATGGCCAGGGGCCCCGGACCTCTCTCACTGGCCGGGGCCCCAAGGCCAATGCGCGATACCTGGAGGGGAGTGCAGGTGGGCCTGGACCTCTCACACCCAGGCTCTGGACCTCTCACATCCAGAAAACCCACCAACACTGCCTCCATACTGAATGCTAAATTCGACACACACAAGCAATAGAACACAGCAATACATGCATGCAGCTACATTTAAGTCGTCAGCAGGTGCTCGTCAGCCAATCAGGATGCACTGTCATACACCCTTTACCTGCCATACCACATCTAGCAGCCATTAGCATTCAGGTGGGAGGCTTCAGTTGGACGCAAATCGCAAGATTGCGTCGCTAGCAGGACCGCCCCGTGCAGGCATTCCTCCCACAGGGGTCCCTCCCTAACCGCTCACCTGTCCGCCATGTCCTAGAGCTGAAAAAAAAACGTTTAAAAACACACGATTGGTTCGCACGATGGCCAGGGGCCCCGGACCTCTCTCACTGGCCGGGGCCCCAAGGCCAATGCGCGATACCTGGAGGGGAGTGCAGGTGGGCCTGGACCTCTCACACCCAGGCTCTGGACCTCTCACATCCAGAAAACCCACCAACACTGCCTCCATACTGAATGCTAAATTCGACACACACAAGCAATAGAACACAGCAATACATGCATGCAGCCATGGGCATCCGCACATATGGCAAAATGGGGCAGACGCCACCCCCTGGCCAGCTGCTGCCCCCCCCTAGCCACCCGAACCCAGAAGTATCAAGCTGCCAGTCAGAGACAGCTCTCAGGGGTACAGTCACTCTCCCTGGGTGGCTGGATGATCAGCGATAGTAGGCAGGGACGGGCGGGCGGCTGTGTTGCCATTTGCCAGCAGTAAATTTCTGTCACTGCCAGATCCGTAAATCATTGGACGGGCCGGCAGCTGTGGGCTGGGCATGTTTTCCTGCTCTGATTCTGAGCTAAGGGCCAATCAGAAGCTGCTGTTTCTGTGCTGGGCTACAACAATATGGCGCCGCACAGTTTCAGGGACAGAAGCAGCTCTCTCGGGGGTGACAGTTGAGGCAGCACACTGTACAGGACGGGAAAGCTGCCTACAGCAGCCAGTTGTCCAGGGAGGCTGAGTGATGACAGGGCTTCCAGGGCTATTCAGCATCCCTGGCTCACCTTGCTGACACAGCTGAGGAGGTGAGAGGAGACTGCACAGCAGGGGGATCTTGATGTTAGCACAGCATGCTAGCTTTCCTGTACACGCCCCCCTCCTCCACTATCCTGCAATCTCAGAATCCCAGGGCTGAATGTAACACACTGGAGCCACACCACAGTCACACTCTCCTGCACTGGATGAGGCTACAAAACAGTCTTCAGGTACAACAGTGTGCTGCTGGACAAAAGGCCTTTTAAAAAAACTGGTGTGTGTTTGTATATATATATGTATGTGTTTTTGTGAATGCACATTGATATGGAGCTGTGTGTGCAGTATGTGTGGTGTGGGTGGTTTGTGAGGTGTGTGTCTGTGTGGTGTATGTGATGTGTGTGGTATTTGCTGTGTGCGGTATTTGCAGTGTGTATGGTGTAAGCAGTGTGTGTGTGTGTGTTTGCCTGAGTGAATGCACATTGATATGGAGCTATGTGTGCATTATTTGCAGTGTGTGGTGTGAGCAGTTTGTGCAGTGTGATGTGTGTTCTTTGTGTGGTATTTGCGGTGTAAGCGGTTTGTGGTATGTGGTGTGTTCAGTATGTGTGGTGTGGGCGGTTTGTGAGGTGTGTGGTGTATGTGATGTGTGTGGTATTTGCAGTGTGTATGGTGTAAGCAGTTTGTACGCTGTGGTGTACAGTATGTGTTTGTGCAGTGTGTGTAGTGTATGTGATGTGTGTGGTATTTGCAGTGTGTATGGTGTAAGCAGTTTGTGCGCTGTGGTGTGCGGTATGTTTGGTTTGTGCAGTGCGTGTGGTGTATGTGATGTGTGTGGTATTTGCAGTGTATATGGTGTAAGCAGTTTGTGCGCTGTGGTGTGCGGTATGTTTGGTTTGTGCAGTGCGTGTGGTGTATGTGATGTGTGTGGTATTTGCAGTGTGTATGGTGTAAGCAGTTTGTGTGCTGTGGTGTGCGGTATGTGTTTGGTTTGTGCAGTGTGTGTGTGTGTGTGTGCTGCATTGCTGCCTGTGTAAAACATGTTTTTGGAATCCTCTGACTAGCACTGATCTGCTCTTCAGCCGTAGCTCGTCCTCAGCATATTTGGTTTTTGTTATATTTTTGGCCTTGCTACAGCGCTTGTGTAGCAGATTTGACATTTGCTCTTTTAGCCGCTGATGTAATGTAACTGATCATACTTTAATATTTACTGCAGAAAGGCATTATTGAGATCTAGTCAGTGTGGGAGGGAATGCTCCTGCTACTGCTCAGAATGCTCCTGCCAAATATTTATTGTGGGCATTATTTTTTTGTAGAAAAGGGGGCTTTATCTAACATTTTGCTGGTTGGGCCCACCTCCACCACTTCTAAGTTCCTGTATATTTGGCTCCACCCATGACCACGCCCATGTTCTGTTGCATGGCCACGCCCATTTTTTGGCTGTCCCCCCCACTTTTGCCTCCCCCTGGAAAAATTTCTGCGGACGCCCATGCATGCAGCTACATTTAAGTCGTCAGCAGGTGCTCGTCAGCCAATCAGGATGCACTGTCATACACCCTTTACCTGCCATACCACATCTAGCAGCCATTAGCATTCAGGTGGGAGGCTTCAGTTGGACGCAAATCGCAAGATTGCGTCGCTAGCAGGACCGCCCCGTGCAGGCATTCCTCCCACAGGGGTCCCTCCCTAACCGCTCACCTGTCCGCCATGTCCTAGAGCTGAAAAAAAAAACGTCTAAAAACACACGATTGGTTCGCACGATGGCCAGGGGCCCCGGACCTCTCTCACTGGCCGGGGCCCCAAGGCCAATGCGCGATACCTGGAGGGGAGTGCAGGTGGGCCTGGACCTCTCACACCCAGGCTCTGGACCTCTCACATCCAGAAAACCCACCAACACTGCCTCCATACTGAATGCTAAATTCGACACACACAAGCAATAGAACACAGCAATACATGCATGCAGCTACATTTAAGTCGTCAGCAGGTGCTCGTCAGCCAATCAGGATGCACTGTCATACACCCTTTACCTGCCATACCACATCTAGCAGCCATTAGCATTCAGGTGGGAGGTGTGATGTAGAGGGTCAACGTTGACCCTAATGGCGCACTATGGGGGCGAACTGAACTTCCGCAAAAGTTCGCCTTTGCTGGCGAACGCGAACCACCGAAAGTTTGCCTGGAACCGTTTGCCGGTGAACTGTTCGGGCCATCTCTAGTCCCCAGTCCCCACACAGCATCTCTGCCTGCAGGCAGCTTGACTGCCTTCTCGGCCACCACCAACAGGGTCCAGGACTCCAGGCGGATTCCTGAATTTTTAAAAAACAATATCAATTTTTTTCTGGTGTGTGTACATGCCTGCCTAATTTTTCTGGCTGCACTGCGGCTGCAACAACAACACAAAAGGCATGTACATGTGTCAATTTCCCTTCGTGATCATTACCTTGCCGCGGTGAAGGGGTTTGCGTATCACAATGAAGCAATGACCGCGGGCTATATGAGTGTGTCGGGGGGGGCACACCCAAGATAATAAGATCGTTGTCACAGTCACTGTTGTTCTATCATTGAGCTACCTCATCCCGGCGACCATATGGTCTTGAAAACCGCTATCGCCTGCAGTCTCGCCATGGTGCGCACCAGTCCAGCACGGCCGTCACTACACAAACAGCTGTTTGCGGTGCGTTACACAGTGAGTTTGGTCTGTCAGTGTGAACCAGTACACTAATTACACTCCATGATTGATGTATACACATGCAAGATGTTTTAAAGCACTTCAGGCCTCCAATTTAGCATGCAATGTGATTTCTGCCCTTAAAACGCTGCTGTGCATCAAATCCTGATTTTTCACCAGGACTTTTGACGTGTATCCCACTCCGCCATGCCCCCCTCCAGGTGTTAGACCCCTTGAAACATCTTTCCCATCACTTTTGTGGTCAGCATAAATGTTTGTAGTTTTCAAAGTTCGCCTCCCCATTGAAGTCTATTACGGTATGCAAAGTTCGCGCGAACCTGAACTTTTGCGGAAGTTCGCGTTCGAGGTTTGCGAACCTAAAATCGGAGGTTTGAGCTATCTCTAGACACAATATGTCCAACCCACAAAATTTTTACTTTAGCAATTTTCACCAATTCTTTCTTCAAAATTGGAAGCCATGCTATTTTCTCTTAGAGTCCTCTGAATATTGAAGCCTAGCAAAAAGGATTTTTGAACATTTACTTTATAGTAAGACACATCTGCTACTTGCATATAAGCTTAATTTTTCAGTACAGAAAAATGTGTTGAAAAGTTACCCCTTCGGCTTATATGCAAGCCACTGGAGCAGAACATCTGGTGGAGCAGGTTTTGCTAATAGTAGCGGACCGTAAGAATCAAGAACTAGTGATTAAAGCGGATCCGAGATGAAAACTATAACAAGTAACTTGTCTATATATCTTATCTAAAGTTTAGATAGTTTACACAGCAAATCTAGAAAATGATTATTTCTTCCTGTGATACAATGACAGCAGCCATGTTGTTTGTAAACATTACACAGAGGCAGGCTTATCTGTATCTTGAGCACTCAGCCTGTGAAAAAAAACCTAACCCCTCTCCTCCCCTCTGAAATCAATGGCTAGTAACACCTCCTCCTCCTCCTCCTGCCCAGACTGAGCTCCCATTAACCCTTGCTACTGCCAAGGCTCTCTGAAAACCTGTGGGCGTGGTTTATTTAGTTTATGGGGAATTAGAGTATTAAAACAAAAACAAAAAAGTATTTGGCTTGAGGAATTCCCTATAAACAATAGGAAAGGAACACAATTATGCAATGAGTAAAAGTTCACCTCGGATCCACTTTAAAGGGAACCTTAACTGAGAGTGATATGGATGTTTCCTCTTAAACAATACCAGTTGCCTGGCAGTCCAGCTGATCTCTGTGACTGCAATAGTGGCTGAATCACACCCTGAAACAAGCATGGAGCTAATCCAGTCTGACTTCAGTCAGAGCACCTGATCTGCATGCTTGTTCAGGGGCTGTGGCTAAAAGTATTAGAGACACAGGATCAGCAGGCGATTCAGGCAACTGGTATTATTTTCAATCTAAATACAAATAGAGGAGCGCAGGATATAAGGTTAAAAAGTTTCCTTCTTTTATTTTACTTTACTTTGTTCTCAATAAAATATAAAAATAAAAATAAAAAGGGTACATATACATGCGTATGCATACAGCCACATGTGCCTACTAATACCTATGTTTCCACAAAGTCAAAAAATGCACACAAGGAAAAAAGTAAATATCAATCTACCATACATTCATTCAATCACATCCATATTCATGACAAGCCCTCTGGTGACCCTTCGGGGAAAAGAAAAAATGTAAAAATGTATATTAAAAAAGTGAATAAAGAATCCTAAAAATGTATATATATATATATATATATGAGCAATTGCACTTTCCAAACTATAAAAGAACAATGAAACTCGTTCCTACAGGGAGTACTCAGAGAATTTCCGCATACATAGGAGCTTTGCCTGTAGTGGTATCACATATACATCAGGATGAGGTCCTTTCCAGAAGGTACAACACCACAACGGAGCTTTTGATATCTCGAGTCCTCTGGAGAAAACTCTTCACAACCAGTGAGACTAATCACCTCGTTACTCACGTATCATCAGATAAAACCAGTCCCTCACGACCAGAAGATTGTCCGCACAGGGGCCTGTGGCTATACTGTAGCGTCTCCTGACTCACCCACGCTGCCCGCAGTGTATGCAGCCGTATTGCGAGCTTCCGCGTGTCGGCCGGTTGGGGAGTCTGACGTCACTTCCGTGCGTTCCGGCTGCTTCCACTTCCTGTAGCCCTGCGCTCCAGCTGGCTGTGTCACACACAATAGCTCTTCTCTACGTGAGATCTTCCACACACCGTTATGGCACAGAGCATTACTTGCAGGTTCCCAGATAGCAAGATTCCAGTTGATTAAAGGGGCGCCCCACTCAATCAATAATCGACATGTTTCGACATCTGCGGATGTCTTTCTCAAGATTTTTTCCAAAAATCATGAGAAAGACATCCGCAGATGTCGAAACATGTCGATTATTGATTGAGTGGGGCGCCCCTTTAATCAACTGGAATCTTGCTATCTGGGAACCTGCAAGTAATGCTCTGTGCCATAACGGTGTGTGGAAGATCTCACGTAGAGAAGAGCTATTGTGTGTGACACAGCCAGCTGGAGCGCAGGGCTACAGGAAGTGGAAGCAGCCGGAACGCACGGAAGTGACGTCAGACTCCCCAACCGGCCAACACGCGGAAGCTCGCAATACGGCTGCATACACTGCGGGCAGCGTGGGTGAGTCAGGAGACGCTACAGTATAGCCACAGGCCCCTGTGCGGACAATCTTCTGGTCGTGAGGGACTGGTTTTATCTGATGATACGTGAGTAACGAGGTGATTAGTCTCACTGGTTGTGAAGAGTTTTCTCCAGAGGACTCGAGATATCAAAAGCTCCGTTGTGGTGTTGTACCTTCTGGAAAGGACCTCATCCTGATGTATATGTGATACCACTACAGGCAAAGCTCCTATGTATGCGGAAATTCTCTGAGTACTCCCTGTAGGAACGAGTTTCATTGTTCTTTTATAGTTTGGAAAGTGCAATTGCTCATATATATATATATATATATACATTTTTAGGATTCTTTATTCACTTTTTTTATATACATTTTTAAATTTTTTCTTTTCCCCGAAGGGTCACCAGAGGGCTTGTCATGAATATGGATGTGATTGAATGAATGTATGGTAGATTGATATTTACTTTTTTCCTTGTGTGCGTTTTTTGACTTTGTGGAAACATAGGTATTAGTAGGCACATGTGGCTGTATGCATACGCATGTATATGTACCCTTTTTATTTTTATATTTTATTGAGAACAAAGTAAAGTAAAATAAAAGAAGGAAACTTTTTAACCTTATATCCTGCGCTCCTCTATTTGTATTTAGATTGATTTGATCTTTTTGCGAGGGTAGGAGGTACTCTCACAGAGTGAGGTAGCAGCAGGAAGTAATTTGTATCCCCTTTTTTGAGGTATATACACATTTTTAAAATATATTGCGCCCCTTAAATCTTCTTAACTGGTATTATTTTAAAAGGAAAAATCCATATCCTTCTCAGTTTAGGTTCCCTTTAAGGATGAGCAGAAATTATGCCTATGTGTAATTATGCATTGTAATTCGCATTTACGCATCATAATCATAATGCAAAATTTTCGGGGAAAAACATAATTTTGTATGTAATGAATTTACGTGGAATTTATGCGTAATTTCGTGCCTACTTTGGCGGTGAATAGCAAAGCCCCCATACGTTACCAAAATTGCTACATATGTTAGGCTAGTGTGTACAAGTAAAAAAAATAATTTATTAAGAAGACCTTGTAGTTTTTGAGAAAATCGATTTTAAATGTAAAAGAAAATTGGTTTTTAAACTGTAATTTTTCTGAATTTAAAAAACCATTTTTCTTTGCATTTTTAAAATTGATTTTCTCAAAAACTACAGGGGCTTGATTCACAAAGCGGTGCTAACTGTTAGCACGCCTGTGAAAACCCCCTTAGCACGCCTAAACATGCTTTTCGCGCATAAAACTTTACGCGCGCAAAACTTTATGCGCGTAAAACTTTACGCGCGTACTGCACAGAGTGCAGGGCGCACCACGCGAAGTGCCCATTAAAGCCTATGGGACTTAGCGCGTAAAACTTTGCGCACGCAAAGTTAGCGCACAATATGATTGAGAAATCCGGTGCTAACCTACTTAGCACCCTGGTTAGCGCGTCGAAAGACTTTAGACGTGCTAAGTAGGTTAGCACCGCTTTGTGAATCAAGCCCTAGGTGTTTTTGAAACATTTTGGTAGCAATAGCATGTATGGGGGCTTTGCTTTTTACCGCCAAAGTCAGCACAAAATAATTCATGCGTAATTATGTTGGCTATGAAATAGCCAAGATATTGTTCTTCTAAGTGGGTGGAGCTACCAATGGCCAGTGGAAATTTAGCAATATTCTATATGCTAATCCTCTCAGAGTGTAAGGAGTATAATTATGAAACTTTGCACACTTGTTCGGCTCATACCCGAATAGGTTTCTTGTGCTTTGTTAAGCAATCCCACCCTCCGTGCCCCTGTGGCGGCCCCCCCAAGACCTCATTTTTTCCATAGACTTTCATTGGAAAATTTGAAACTTTTGCCACTCGTACAGCTTTGAAGTTACAGTCACCAAACTTGGGTCACTTAGTCATGGGGTGAAGCTGAAACATTCTGTCACATTTTGGGGACCCCAAAAAGTGGGCGGAGCCACAAACAACCAATCAGATTTTCCCTATTGACTTCAATGAGAAAATGTAAACAGCTGTAATTCTTACAGTATAAAAACCAGAGTTCCCAAACTTGGCACAGTGGGTCACTGGGTGACTGCGGCTAAAATTTTAAAAAAGTGGGCAGAGTCTACCACAGCCAATCAAATTTCAGCCATTCATTTAAATGGGAAAATATAAGACGGTTAGATGGTTAATAGCAGGATCCCCAAACTTGGTACAGTTGGTCACCAGGGAATTGGGATTAAAATTCAGAAAAGTGGGTGGAGCCAAAACCAACCAATCAGATTTCTTTAATTGATTTGAATGGGAAAGACTAAAAAGGCTGCCATTCTCACATTATTGATGTCATGGACCTCGAATATCACAAATGTGGTTGCTGGGGGTCTCCAATTTCACAAAGTGGGAGGAGCCACTAACAAACAATCAAATTTCATTCATTGATTTTCAATAGAAAACAATAAAACTGCTGACATTTTTACACGTTAAATGCCAGCATTCACAAACTTTGGAGTTTTAGTCACTGGGTGACTGTGGTTCACAATTAGGAAAAAAAGGGGTGGGGCAATAACAGCCAATCAGATTTTAGCCATTGACCTTAATGAAAAATGATAAACTACTGCTATTATCACAGTTTAAATGCCAGATTTTCCAAACTTGGCTCAGTTACCCATTGGGTAACTGCTTTAAAAAAAGTAGGAAAAGTGGGCGGGGCCACTAACATCCAATCAAATTTCACCTATGCACTTCAATGTAATACTTTCAAATACTGCCACTCTCAGAGTTTTAAAGACAGAGGTCCAAAACTTGGCACAGACCATGACATGGTGGTTGAGGTTAAAATTCAGGAAAAATGGATGGAGCTTAAAACAGCTAATCAAATGTTACCTATTGCTAATCAATGTCAATATATAAGTTGCTGCCATTCTTCTACTGTAAATGGCAGGGACTTTAAACTTGGTACAGTCGGTCACTGGGTGACTGGGATACAAGTTTTAAAAGTGGGCGGGGCCAAAAACAGTCATTCAGGCTTTTTGATTGCTTTAATGGTGCAATATGTTCTGCTTCAATTTTCACAGTTTTAAAGCAGGTTTCACCTACTTTCTGTACTCTCTATGCACATGGGTGTAGGGCCCGCGATCGCAGGGGTCGCCGTGGCGACCGAGCCCGCCTCCTAAAGAGGCGGGGAGGGGCCCGGGGGCCTGGACCCCCCAGGTGTTGAAATCCCCGCAGCGCACTGCGGGGACTGGCTCCCGGAGGCAGAGCAGGGCTATGGCAAGATGGCTGCCGAAGCCCAGCACTAGAGACTATTTGTGTCCCCAGTACAGGGCTTCGGGCGCCATCTTCTTGTAGCCCTGCACTCTGTCTGTCAGCGAGGGAGAAACTGGCTGCTCCGCTGCAGGATCGTCGCTGGAGGAGCTGCACGAGGGAGGCTGGCTGCACATCGAGGAGCTCACATCAGAGGCTGGCCAGGTGAGTGAATTTTTTTTTATTTGTACAGGTTTATTTTCTGGTGACTGCCCCCACATAACGATTATTTTCTGGTGACTGCCCCCACGTAACGATTATTTTCTGGTGACTGCCCCCACATAACGATTATTTTCTGGTGACTGTCTCCACATAACGATTATTTTCTGGTGACTGTCCCCACATAACGATTATTTTCTGGTGACTGCCCCCACATAACGATTATTTTCTGGTGACTGCCCCCACATAACGATTATTTTCTGGTGACTGCCCCCACATAACGATTATTTTCTGGTGACTGCCCCCACATAACAATTATTTTCTGGTGACTGTCCCCACATAACGATTATTTTCTGGTGAATGCCCCCACATAACGATTATTTTCTGATGACTGCCTCCACATAACGATTATTTTCTGGTGAATGCCCCCACATAACGATTATTTTCTGGTGATTGCCCCCACATAACAATTATTTTCTGGTGACTGCCCCCACATAACGATTATTTTCAGGTGACTGTCCCCACATAACGATTATTTTCTGGTGACTGCCCCCACATAACGATTATTTTCTGGTGACTGTCCCCACATAACGATTATTTTCTGGTGAATGCCCCCACATAACGATTATTTTCTGGTGACTGCCCCCACATAACGATTATTTTCTGGTGACTGCCCCCACATAACGATTATTTTCTGGTGACTGCCCCCACATAACGATTATTTTCTGGTGACTGCCCCCACATAACGATTATTTTCTGGTGACTGCCCCACATAACGATTATTTTCTGGCGACTGCCCCCACATAACGATTATTTTCTGGTGAATGCTCCCACATTGCGATTATTTTCTAGTGAATGCCCCCACATTGCGTTTATTTTCTGGTGAATGCTCCCACATTGCGTTTATATTCTGGTGAATGCCCCCACACTGCGTTTATTTTCTGGTGAAAGTTCCCACATTGCGTTTATTTTCTGGTGAAAGCTCCCACATTGCATTTATTTTCTGGTGAATGCGCCCACATTGCGTTTATTTTCTGGTGAATTCCCCCACATTGCGTTTATTTTCTGGTGAAAGCTCCCACATTGTGTTTATTTTCTGGTGAAAGCTCCCGCATTGTGGTTATTTTCTGGTGAATGCTCCCACATTGCGTTTATTTTCTGGTGAATGCTGTGCACATAACGATTATTTTCTGGTGACTGCTCCCCATATTGCGATTATTTTCTGGTGAATGCTCCCACATTGCGATTATTTTCTGGTGAATGCTCCCACATTGCGATTATTTTCTGGTGAATGCTGCGCACATAACGATTATTTTCTGGTGAATGCTGCACACATAAAGATTTTCTGGTGAATGCTGCGCACATAACAATTATTATCTGGTGAATGCTGCGCACATAACGAATATTTTCTGGTGAATGCTGTGCACATAACGATTTTCTGATGAATGCTGCGCACATTAGGCCTGAACGATTTTAGGAAAAAATTGAATTGAGCGATTTCTGTCCCAAATTGCGATTTCGATTCAATTCACGATTTCCTTCAAATCAAGCTTTGTTCCCCCTCTGTCCCCATCTCTCTTTGTGCCCCCTTTGTGTCTCCTATCTCTGTCTCTGTGCCTCCTCTGTCCCCCAAGCTGCATCAGTTCTGGACATAGCTTCCAGCACGAGTCCAGCGATGCCAGTCTATCCACTTCACCTTCTGCAGGCTCTAATGCACGGAATACTTCCTGTATGTCATGTGACATACAGGAACCCGGATTTTTGCCAAGCACAAGAGCCAGCAGACAGCGATAGAGCACGGACAGCGTTGGACTCGTGTGAAATGTATGTCAAACGATACGGGCCACACGTGCCAGGGCTTTGGAGAAGTTTGAAGCTGCCTCTTCAAACTTCCCGCGATATTTGCCACTTTGACGATTCCGAAATTGTGATCTTGGTGATCGCGATTTCGGTTTAAATTTGATTTATCTTTCAGGCCTAGCGCACATAATAATTATCGGGTGAATGCTGCGCACATAACGATTATTTTCCTTCAGACTGGCATCTTGCTACGAATTGCCCTATTTCCTCTGGGTGCTGCGTATGTTTGCAAATTGAACGTGGCAGCCATGCTGCTGGAAAGCGTAATTGATCTAGCCATGCCATGCACAGCTATGGGGATTTGGATATTTGTGTGCTTCGGGTGTTGCGAGGGGAAGGGCTGTTGTTGCCGGGAGGGGGGGGGCCACATCCAGATTCCGCATCGGGGCCCAGAGGTTTCTAGCTACGCCACTGTCTATGCACCAGGGGCGACTTGCCACAACACCTCTTGCGTTTCATAGCCAACATCCTGTGGTTCCTTCAGAAACGACACCATCTAGTTATTATGTTGGCTATGGAAATAGCCAACATACTGTTCTTCGAGTTCAGCTTGTTCTTCTTCTTATTGGCGCCCCCCCATTTTATATACGCTACTCCTCCTACAGTTTCAGGGGTACAAACTTTCCACACTTATTCTTCTTATAGCGAAGTATGTTGCTGGTGCTTTATTAAGTGATTCCACCCTCTGGGCCCCTGCGGCGGACCCCGGAAGACCCCTTTTTTCGTATTGACTTGACTGGGAAAAATTTCAAAACGGTGTACAATTTTGAAGCTACACTCCCCATACTCGGACCACATATTGTTGGTGTCACCCCAAATAAAAATATGTATTTTGGGGGTCACCCCAAAGTGGGTGGAGCTACCAATGGCCAATGAAAATTTAGCAATTTTCTATACGCTACTCCTCCCAGAGTTTAAGGAGTAGAATTCTGAAAGTTTGCACACTTGTTTGGCTCATACCCGAATAGGTTGCTTGTGCTTTGTTAAGCAATCCCACCCTCTGTGCCCCTGTGGCGGACCCCCAAAGACCCCATTTTTCCCATAGACTTTCATTGGAAAATTTGAAACTTCAGCCACTAATACAGCTTTGAAGTTAGACTCACCAAACTTGGGTCACTTGGTCATGGGGTGAAGCGTAAAAATTCTGTAACATTTTGGGGACCCAAAAAAGTGGGCGGAGCCACAAACAACCAATCAGATTTTCCCTATTGACTTCAATGGGAAAATGTAAATAGCTGTAACTCTCACAGTATTAACCACTTTACCCCCGGCGGTACGAATTTCTCCGTCCCTTTTTTCCCCCCTAAAAAACCAGGGACGGAGAAATCCGTACCTTCCGCGCTACCGGTGCTGTCCGCGCTCCCGCCGCTCGTGCGCGTGCACCCGCCGCGCGTGCACGCCGCCGCCCGCTCGCCCGGAGATCAATGAACGGGAAAATCCATTCCCGTTCGTTGATCTAGCCCCCACAATGATCTGCTGCTTCTTTCAGAAACAGCGAGATCATTGTGAGTCTCCCAGCCTCCTACTGCTTCGTGTAAGCGTCCTTCCGGACGCTTACAGGTCGCATGTAAACAAACACTCTGTGGCCATCTTGTGGCCAAATAGTAAACTACAACCTAAAAGCATTTTACATATACAAACATTACATTTACACAATAAATTAACTCATTACCTCCCACACTCCCCAATTTTTATTTTTTTTTGTAATAAAAAAAAAAAAATACAATAAAAAAAAACATAAATAGTTACCTTAGGGACTGAACTTTTTAAATATTTATGTCAAGAGGGTATAACACTGTTACTTTATAAACTGCGGGCTTGTAATTAGGGATGGATGCAAAACTGAAAAAAATGCACCTTTATTTCCAAATAAAATATTGTCGCCAAACATTGTGATAGGGACATAATTTAAATGGTTTTATAACCGGGACAAATGGGTTAATACATTTCATGGGTTTTAATTACAGTAGCATGCTTTATTTAAAAACTATAATGGCTGAAAACTGAAAAATAATAATTTTTTTCCACATTTTTTCCTATTTCCCCATTAAAACACATTTAGAATAAAATAATTCTTGGCATAATGTCCCACCTAAAGAAAGCCTAATTGGTGGCGAAAAAAACAAGATATAGTTCATTTCATTGGGATAAGTGATAATAAAGTTATAGACGAATGAATGGAAGGAGCGCTGAAAGGGGAAAATTGCTCTGGTGGTCAGGGGGTAAAACCCCTCAGTGGTGAAGTGGTTAAAGCCAGAGTTCCCAGACTTGGCACAGTGGGTCACTGGGTGACTGGGTTTAAAATTTATAAAAAGTGGACGGAGTCTACCACAGCCAATCAACTTTCAGCCATTAGTTTAAATGGGAAAAATAAAAATTGCTGCTGCTCTTAGACGGTTAATGGCAGGGTGTTGACACTTGGCACAGTTGGTCACTGGGAGACTGGGATTAAAATTCATAAAAGTGGGCGGAGCGAAAACCGTCATATCAGATTTCTTTGATTGATTTAAATGGGAAAAATTAAAAAGGCTGCCATTCTCACAATATTGATGTCAGGGACCTCGAATATCGCAAATGTGGTCCCTGGGGGTTTCCACTTTAAGTTTAGAAAAAGTGGGCGGAGCCAGTCAAGTTTCATTCATTCATTTTCAATAGAAAACAATAAAATTGCTGCCATTTTCACACGTTAAATGCCAGCATTCACAAACTTTGGAGTGTTAGTCACTGGGTGACTGTGGTTCACAATTAGGAAAAAAAGGGGGCGGGGCAACAACAGCCAATCAGATTTCACCCATTGACCTTAATGAAAAATGATTAAATGCTGCTATTATCACAGTTTAAATGCTAGGTGTCCCAAACTTGGCTCAGTTACTCACTGGGTGACTCTGGACAAAACATAGCTGCCACTAACATCCAACATCCAATCAAATTTCACCCATGCACTTCAATGTAAAACTTTCAAATACTGCCACTCTAACAGTTTTAAAGCCAGAGGTCCAAAACTTGGCACAGATCATGACATGGTGGTTGATGTTAAAATTTAGAAAAATGGGCAGAGCTTAAATCAGTCAATCAAATGTTACCTATTGCTATTCAATGTCAATATATAAGTTGCTGTCATTCTTTTACTGTTACTGGCAGGGACTTCAAACTTGGCACAGTCAGTCACAGGGGGACTGGGATTAAAATTTTAAAAGTGGGCGGGGCCAAAAACAGCCAATCAGATTTTCCCTATTGACTTCAATGGGAAAATGTAAACAGCTGTAATTCTCACTATATTAAAGCCAGCGTTCCCAGACTTGGCACACTGGGTCACTGGGTGACTGGGGTTAACATTTGGCAGGGTGGGCAGAGTCACATACAGCCAATCCGACACATAGCCAACATCATGTGGTTTCTTCAGAAACGACACCATCTAGTTCTTCTTATTATTATTATTAGCGCCCCCCCCCCATTTTCTATATGCTACTCCTCCCACAGTTTCAGTGGTACAAGTGCCAAACTTTCCACACTTATCCATCTTATAGCAAAGTACGTTGCTTGTGTTTAATTAAGCGATCCCATACGCTACTCCTCCTACAGTTTCAGGGGTACAAACTTTCCACACTTATTCTTCTTATAGCGAAGTATGTTGCTTGTGCTTTATTAAGTGATTCCACCCTCTGGGCCCCTGCGGCAGACCCCAGAAGACCTCTTTTTTCGTATTGACTTTGACAGGGAAAAATTTTAAATCGCTGCCACTCGAACAATTTTGAAGCTACACTCCCCATACTCGGACCACATATTGTTGGTTTCACCCCAAATAAAAATATGTATTTTGGGGGGCACCCCAAAGTGGGCAGAGCTACCAACGGCCAATGAAAATGTAGATATTTTCTATACACTACTCCTCCCAGAGTTTTAGGAATACAATTATGAACTTTGTCTATCCTTTCCCTTAGGGTGAAATTCCAACCCTTCCAGTGAGCCTAAGGGAAAGGATAGACTTGATCAAAACTTATCTGATTCCAGCAATGTTATATGTCAGTTATGTTGCAATCTTGCCAGAATCTCTGTATACGAAGATCTACTCTTTGTTCTTTCAGATGCTCTGGAAGAATAAATTGAACCCTGTACGCAGAAATATAACTTACAAAACCAGGCAGGAGGGTGGCTTAGGAATGGTCAACCCGGTAGTTTTTTTCACTCTGATTTTTATTAAATACAACATTGGTAATATGCTTTCAGAGGACCCGCCTGATTGGGTAAGCCTTTTCTGCATCTGGTACGAACCTTTTCTCACGAGATGGGAGGGCTACCTTTGTGCTGACATCTTCAAGTCTACATTCCCAATTTTGCAGGCCATAATCACTTGGGCCAAATGTGATGCCAAGGACTTTGATTTTGTCCTGGGGCACAGGAAAGGAGTCGGGAAGTACAAAGCTTTCTCCATTATTTCCCATCCAGAAAATTTCACTTTTGTCATGATTGATCTTGGAATTGGATGCCAACGAGTACTTTGCAATCTCCGCAACCACTACCTCCGCCTCTTCTGGCTCAGAGACTACAACAGTAACATCATCAGCATAGACCACCACTTTCAATGATGAGACACCAGGGACGCCCACCGGAACACCACTGGGTGAACTGCCATCTAACCTTCTCACGAATGGGGTCGATCGCGAACATGTACAGCAATGAGCTTAAGGGGAAACCCTGCCGGACCCCTGAGCTCACCTCAAAAGGCTTACCAAACCAACAATTAACAAGCATGAAACTTTCAGCCCCTTTGTATAACACACGGAGCCAATTGATGAAACCATCCTGTAGACCATACACACTGAGTAACCGCCACAGGTACTCATGATCGACTCGCTCAAAAGTTTTTGACTGATCCAGCACCAGTAAATACTTTCCCCAACCCTCAGCCCTGCACCGCTCCAGGACCTCCCGAACAGCTAACATTGCTGAAAATGTGCCTTTACCCTGAACAGAGCAGTGCTGATGACGAGAAAGTACACGTTACCTGGGATAAACGCCAGAATAAAATCTTAGCCAGAATTTTTCTTCGATGTTGAGAAGGCTGATGGGATGCCAATTCTCAATCATCTCAGGATCTTTACCCTTTGAAAACAAAATTACTGCTGACTGTCTCATGGAGGGCTATAGCTCTCCCTCAGCAAGACAATCGTTAAACACATCTGCCAATTGTGGCGCCAGGAATGATTTAAAAGCCTTATAAAATTCAGCCGTCAAACCATCCCGGCCAGGGGTCTTTTTTGTTGCAATGCTATCAATAGCAGTTGCTACTTCATCAGCAGTAATATCTCCTGTCAAATCTGTACCAGAAATATCTACATCTTCCAAACCTGGTACGGAAGCCAAGAAGCTCTCCATCTCTGTTTGATCAAGTGGCCTCTTCTTAAGCAGATCGGCGTAAAAACTTCTAGAGATATCCAAGATCCGTGACCTGGACCTTGCCACGTATCCCGAGGCATCCCTGAAACCACTGACTGTCATAAGTGTTGCACTTTGTTTGCAATTCTGATAAGGGTCAGGCGAGTGGTATTTTCTATGATCCCTTTCCAGAACCAAAGAAGTCATACTGTTGCTGCATAAGCTGAGATTTGACCTCGGAAATCTCCCCCTGACTTCCGCCTTCCGAAACAAGGACTTAGAGCCTCATTCTCAGTCGCTGGTAAGCAACATGTTTACTAATTTGTTTTTTTCTTGCTAGGTCCTTGAAAAGTCCAACCACACGCTTTTTGACCACTTCCCACCACTCAGACCTGTTGCTAAAGCAGTCCAGGATGGTAACCTGTGCCTGAAAAAACTCCTCGACAGATTGTCTTATTGTTTCTTCCAACAGCAGTGATGAATTTAATCTCCAAATTCCCTTAACCCTGGGAGGAGCATCAGAGACATTCAAATCTACCGACAGAATACAGTGATCGGAGAATTCTACCGCCTGCAACCGTGGGGTTAAAGTGACAGAACTCCCCTTAACAAAAAACATATCTATTCTACTGCTATGACTACCACTATAAAAGGTGAACCCAGTGAGGTTTGGAGAGTGTTGAACGTGCACATCTACCAAACCAGCATCATTAACTGCGCTAACTAGAAAATTACTATCGCTGCTCAGCCGAGTCACGGTCCATAAGCCTAACCATGGTGTTAAAGTCACCATGCCGGTTCCAGGCTCGGCTGCAAGAGACCAGTAACTGGGCCCAGGTCTCCAATCTCGCTTGGCCAGATGGATATCAGCCAAGGACGTGAGCCTGGTCTCCTGCGAAAAAAATACATCAGCGTCAAAACGACTAAAGATAATCAAAAGTCAATTCACGAGCTCTGTCGTTTTTATACTGGCAACATTGATTGTTGCCAGCCTGAGTGGAGGGGGAACTGCCATCAGAATATTTGAAGTTTTTCCTAACAAAAAGGAAAAACACAAACATTGACAATATACGTATAAACAATCTATAAGGCATCTCCCTGGTTAGGTGTTGAGACCTCCATTTCCTCTACAGGAGAATCCTCCTCCTCCAAGGCACTGTACCTATAGGAAAGGAGAACATCCTGTCTTTTCTGACTTTTTTCCTGTAATCTATCTTTGACTTTTTTTTTCTTTAGATAGAGGTTTCTTCGTCTTTTTTTTAACACTTTCCCACTTGCCCTCTGAAGGTCCTCCATCCTCCAAGGGAGGTTTCAAGTCCCCCTGAATTTCTGGATGAACCCCAGAAGGCTCCAACTTAGATGAGGATAGTTGTGAGAGCTGGGAGGAAGGGGGAGAAAAGGGTTGAGGGGAACGGTCCATGTGAATCTGAGTTTGGGGAATAGATTGGGAAGTGGTATAGGAAGGAATGTTTGAAGAAAAGAGAGAAGGAGTTGAAGAAGAAATGTTTGAGTTTTTCCAGGAGAGCCTTGAGAGGTGGATCCGGAAGACCATCCTCTCCCTCTATCCCTTCTATGCCCAGGCGGCACAGGATCCCCTGAAGAGAGGCTCGCACCCCCCGCTGCATCCCGGGTGGAGTATTCTCCTTTGGATCTGCCAGACTTCTGTCTGGCTTCATTGGAGGACATGCATGAGGAAAGATCAGCGGAAGGGGACACAGATGAAGGAACAACACTCTGAACAGACTCAAGGATAGGCACACCAGGAGGGATAGACTGACTAGGAACACTAGGAGGGGTGGGATTAAACACCAGATCCTCCTCATGCATGGGATGCCTCATGTCCTCCTCCACCTCCCGCGGTACATTTAGGTCAGAGAGCGGGCATTTGATGTATGTATGACCGCACTGAAAGCATAAATTACATTTGATCTTGTTACAGTCTTTTGCAAGATGCCCGATCTCTTGACATAAATGACACCGTGGAGTCTGACAGCTGTAACTTAGGTGTCCCCTGCTGTTACAACAATTACAAACCCTTGGCTAACCTGGATAAAAGACTGTGATCTTATCTCTTCCAATAAGGACTGATCGGGGGACATGGGTGGCCACGCCATTTTTTGGCGGATTTTAATACCTCATATCCCCCCCACCAAATAACCAGGTCGCCAAGGACCTTGTGAATCGGGGACACCAATTCAGCAAAATGATTGATCCAAAGGAGACTATCTTTCACCGGGATGGATTCATTTGTTACCACGATGTGAGCTTTTTTGGTTAAGGACTGTTTTGACATTGGTTTTGCTACAAAACCTTTCCAAGTTGAATTACTTAACTTGCTTCTTTCCTCCAGAAAGAAATCCATACCACTAGCTGTTACAAAGCTCACATCGTAGTAACTCGGGGGTCTCCTGGAGCTAAGATGGCAAAAATGTCCTGAGCCTTGATGCCCATACCCAGGAGGAGACCCACAAAGTCCTTTTTGTTAGGAATCCCACCTTCCCCAACCCACTTCAGTCTGACTGCATTTCTCCTCCCAGATGTGGGCACCTCAGCATCAGACTCCAGGAGAGCAGGCACTTTCTTCCCACCCACAGGTTGGCCTCTAACTGACTGTTTCCTTGCCGTCTGGGCATATGAATCACCAGGATGCGAAACTGCTTTGGCAACAGATGCCACCCTCCCTCCTCCCACTACCCCAGCTGGTTGCGATACATCACCCACCTCTGCTGTAGCTGGTGGGATATATACTGGGGGCACAGGGGCCGGCCCTGAACAGAGTGATGGGTGACTTCCACCCACACCTATCATTTTATCTCTAAAGATTTCTCTCCCACTAATATCAAATCTAAGTAGGTGATCTTCAATAATCCTAAATCTATTACTTCCTACCATGAATTCTGCTTGCACACCCTTCTCAGTGTTTAAACCAACAGAGGAAATTTTACTCAAATTCGGGTTACATTTTATGGACCCTGTTTCTAGCCCTTCGGCTGTTTTAACATCAAAGATGAACAGATCATTTGCAGTGATTATATATCTCCTCGTTTCTGAATAGAAGTCACCCAGCATTCCGTCTATATCAACCGGTGCATCAGGAGTCACCTCAGATTCCCCCGATGCACCTGCCAATACACCAAGTTCAGCCGACCCCTCTGCCCCATTTAGACCCTGCTCCCTTCCAGCCTCTACTTCAGACACATCCCCATCCACTTTTAACACACTGCTATTATTACTTTGGGAGGCACTAAGATCACTAATTTCCCTAGATACATCCTCAATAATAATATTACGACCACCAACAGTGCTCTGAACAATTTTAACCTCACCAAAAATGGTTTCACATTTGGTGATATTTTCCTCTGTACACAGGGACGTATTTACACCTTGCATATCAATAGATATATCCTTTCCTGCATTTTGTATCAAAATAGTGTCTTTGGATACATTAACATTAACTTCATCTTGTAAAATAACAGATACATCATTGCTGCTTGGTACCATTGCAGATACCTCATCATCCTCAGCACTAGTGGGTACATTCTCAGGATTCTCCCTAATGTTTTTATTAATGACCACATCGGGCACAGGTACATTACCAGAGTCTGACCCGGGGACTGAACTTGTAGATGCCGGATTGCACTCCATTTCCTCGCCGCTGTTTGTTTCAGCGTACCCGCGGCTACCAGTTCCGCCGGAAGTGACGTCACGCTTACCACTGGTAACGCCAGCCATTGAGCTTACACGCTTGCTCCGCGTCAGGATAACACGTGGGGCGACAGGGTTGGAGACATCCTCTGACTTTGCATTAAGGCGCTCACTGTTGCGCCTTTTCCAAGCCGCTTTCCTTCCCACTTTGGTAAGTGGAAGCTTGGATTTCCTTGCAATTCTCTTGCGACCGCCACTATGGAAAACAGTTTCTTCCTCTGAACTGGAAGCGCAACTTGCATCACCGGAAGTTGTCATCGCGGTTTCCTGCACTTCGCTTCCGACATCCAACTCACTCTCCATATTAGCCTCGGCAGTGGCCGAAAGAGCACCAGCCTCACTTGGACTCCTTTCCTCCAGCATTGCTTCACTGTGCAGCTTCTCACCAACATTCTGGGGACAACCATTTTTCATAGCACTACCGTCCTTCTGATGCGACGGCATAGATGCATCAACATGCACTTGAGCAACAACAACGGTAAGCTTCTTTCCAGTAGGTAAAGCTTCAGGACAAAGTTCATTTTTGCCTTCTTTATGCACATTAGACGTTGCAGCAGACATACACGGACTTCTTTCCTCCATACCTACTACTTCATCCACAGTTTTCTTGTCAGGAGATTCCTGACCAACTATCACTTCTATATGACATTGTCATCCTCTCCTTCCATCATGATGGGAAGACCTGTGGCTTGTACAGATACAGGTGAGCTGTTTTCCTCCACAATTTGGCAACACTCTTCTTTTTTACACATCATTACTTCATCATCATCAACTGACAGCATAGCCTTAAAACATTGTTTATTTACTACGGCTTCACCCATGGGAACCCCACTAGCCTCCAGGCCCTTAAGTGTAGCTTTCTGCTGTACAATTTTTCTCCTTAGATCCACTATTATAGGATCCTCTTTTAGGAGTTCTGGCCGCCACTTTACATCATAACGATAAATTGTAGTTTTAAGCTGATATTTCAGGCCATTAATTAAGTCACAGCACTCATTGACTGCCCGCACCCAGGATACAGTGTCCATGACAGTCAAGCTGCTTGCTCTTTCTTGACCGAAAGGGTCAGGAGGTTTTGGAGCCGGCTGCTCCATCACAAACAACTGGCTTGCAAAGGAAGGCCTCTGCCGGCCTAGGCCCAAGCAGGGGCCTCAAATTCAAAGTCTCTCCACTCTACCTGCTTTGCTGGTCAGTCAGGTCCAGAGAGAAAAGTCCTTGGGAGCAGAGCTCCAGAGACCAGTGCTTCCTCCTCAGTGATCAGACTCAGAATGAGATCCACCTCACCAAACTTGGGTCACTTGGTCATGGGGTGAAGCTGAAACATTCTGTCACATTTTTGGGACCTCAAAAGTGGGTGGAGCCACAAACAACCAATCAGATTTTCCCTATTGACTTCAATGAGAAAATGTAAACAGCTGTAATTCTCACTGTATTAAAGCCAGAGTTCCCAGACTTGGCACACTCGGTCACTGGGTGCCTGGGGTTAAAATATGGCAAGGTGGGCAGAGCCACATACAGCCAATCAGACACATAGCCAACATGATGTGGTTTCTTCAGAAACAACAACATCTAGTTACAAATACTTATATAAAGACAATTGAATTACCAATTCCTAATTACGTATATACATAATGTGAAAATGTACGTGAAATTTCACGTAATCGTAATTAGCTGATCACGATCATCACTACTAGTGATCCTGTGCCCCCCATCCCCCACTACAAGGTGTGTGGCAGTTTGCTTCTGAAGCATACCTGTGGTAAGATGTGTCCAGCAAGAGACCCGTTAGAGACCTGCCCCTCTTCTTCCGGACACTGTAGTACTGCTCACAGGCATGATGCTCAATGATCCATACAGCTGAGAATTGCAACTGTAGACTCTCATCTTAAAACAACTGGCAACTCACATTGATTAACCACTTGAGGACCGTGGGCTTTACCCCCCTTAACCTCCTTGCCGGTCTAAAAAATCCGGCAAGGAGGCAGCGCCGCACATTTTTTTTTTTCTTTTAAATCATGTAGCGAGCCAAGGGCTCGCTACATGATAGCCGCTAAGCGGCGGCATCCCCCCACCCACTCCGATCGCCTTCGGCGATCAGAGTATGCAGGGAATCCCGTTGAGAACGGGATTTCCTGCAGGGCTTCCCCGGTCGCCATGGCGACCGGGCGGGATGACGTCACCGACGTCATGGACGTCGGGACGTCATAGGGAATCCCGATCCGCCCCTCAACGCTGCCTGGCACTGATTGGCCAGGCAGCGCAGGGCTCTGGGGCGGGTGGGAGCGACTCGGCGCGGCGGATTGCGGCGGATCGGCGGCGAGCGGCGGCGATCAGAAGTTACAAGCAGCTAGCAAAGTGCTAGCTGCTTGTAACAAAAAAAAAATTATGCAAATCGGCCCAGCGGGGCCTGAGATATCCTCCTGCGCAGGTTACCCCGAGCTGAGCTCGGGATAACCGGCAAGGAGGTTAAGGACCAGGCACTTTTTTTCGATTCAGACCACTGCAGCTTTCACGGTTTATTGCTCGCTCATACAACCTACCACCTAAAAGAATTTTGGCTCCTTTTCTTGTCACTAATAAAGCTTTCTTTTTGTGCTATTTGATTGCTGCTGTGAGTTTTACTTTTTATTATATTCATCAAAAAAGACATGAATTTTGGCAAAAAAAATGATTTTTTTTACTTTCTGTGCTGACATTTTTCAAATAAAGTAAAATTTCTGTATACATGCAGCGCGAAAAATGTGGAAAAACATGTTTTTGATAAAAAAAAAACCATTCAGTGTATATTTATTGGTTTGGGTAAAAGTTATAGCGTTTACAAACTATGGTGCAAAAAGTGAATTTTCCCATTTTCAAGCATCTATGACTTTTCTGACCACCTGACATGTTTCATGAGGGGCTAGAATTCCAGGATAGTATGAATACCCCCCAAATGACCCCATTTTGGAAAGAAGACATCCCAAAGTATTCACTGAGAGGCATAGTGAGTTCATAGAAGATATTAATTTTTGTCACAAGTAAGCGGAAAATGACACTTTGTGACAAAAAAAAAAGTTTCCATTTCTTCTAACTTGCGACAAAAAAAAATGAAATCTGCCACGGACTCACCATGCCCCTCTCTGAATACCTTGAAGTGTCTACTTTCCAAAATGGGGTCATTTGTGGGGTGTGTTTACTGTCCTTGCATTTTGAGGGGTGCTAATTTGTAAGCACCCCTGTAAAGCCTAAAGGTGCTCATTGGACTTTTGGCCCCTTAGCGCAGTTAGGCTTCAAAAAAGTGCCACACATGTGGTATTGCCATACTCAGGAGAAGTAGTATAATGTGTTTTGGGGTGTATTTTTACACATACCCATGCTGGGTGGGAGAAATCTCTCTGTAAATGACAATTTTTTTATTTTTTTTACACACAATTGTCCATTTCCATGTCCAGAGATCTTTTTCCCACTCAGCATGGGTATGTGTAAAAATACACCCAGTGGCGTATCTGGGTAGTATAGCGCCTATGGCAAACACTAAAATTGCGCCCCCCCCCCCCCCCGTCACAGTGTCCCTTTATAAAAACGGCATCCTTTCTCATGTACATATGTTTTGGGAAGCTTCATATTGCCAAAGTTCTCTGCACTCTAACAATAACCTTCCCGCCTTTAAACACCTAACACTAATGTGACATGAGTATGTACTCTGTAAAGGGCTGCAGAACATGTCAGTGGCAGCGCTACATAAATATATAACAATAATATAGTAGGATATTACACTAGGATTAGATTGTGAGCTCCTCAAAGGACAGTCAGTGACATGACTATGTACTCCGTAATGTGCAGCAGAAGATATATAAATACATAATAATATGGTAGGACATTAGACTATGACTATGGTAGGATTCGATTGTGAGCTCCTCTGAGGACAGTCAGTGGCATGGCTATGTACTCTGTAAAGTGCATTACACTATGACTATGGTAGGGTTAGATTGTGAGCCCTTCTGAGAACAGTCAGTGACATGACTATGTACTCTGTACAGTGCTGCAGGAGATATCAGTGCTATACATATACATAATAATAATATGGTAGGACATTAGACTATGACTATGGTAGGGTTAGATTGGGAGCTCCTCTGAGGACAGCCAGTGACATGACTATGTACTCTATATAGTGCTGCAGAAGATGTCACTGCTATATAAATACATAATAATAATATGGTAGGACATTAGACTAGGATTATGGTAGGGTTAGATTGGGAGCTCCTCTGAGGACAGCCAGTGACATGACGATGTACTCTGTAATGTGCTGCAGGAGATGTCAGGGGTATATAAATACATAATAATAATAGTACTAATAATAATATGGTAGGACATTAGACTATGACTATGGTAGGATTAGAGTGTGAGCTTCTCTAAAGACAGTCAGTGACATGACGATGTACTCTGTACAGTGCTGCAGAAGTTGCCAGGAATATATAAATACATAATAATATGGTAGGATATTAGACTATGACTTTGGTAGGATTAAATTGTGAGCTCCTCTGAGGACAGTCAGTGACATGACTTTGTACTCTACTCATAGTCTACTGTCCTACCATATTATTATTATGTATTTATATAGCACTGACATCTTCTGCAGCACTTTACACAGTAGGATTAGATTGTGAGCTCCTCTGAGGACAGTCAGCGACATGACTATGTACTCCGTACAGTGCTGCAGGATATGTCGGTGCTATATAAACACATAATAATAATAATATGGTAGCACATTAGACTGACTATGGTAGGGTTAGAGTGTGAGCTCCTCTGAGGACAGTCAGCGACATGACTATGTACTCCGTACAGTGCTGCAGGATATGTCGGTGCTATGTAAATACATAATAATAATAATATGGTAGGACATTAGACTATGACTATGGTAGGATTAGAGTGTGAGCTCCTCAGGGGACAGTCAGTGACATGACTATGTACTCCGTACAGTGCTGCAGGATATGTCGGTGCTATATACATAATAATAATAATATGGTAGGACATTAGACTATGACAGGATTAGAGTGTGAGCTCCTCTGAGGACAGCCTGCTGAACCCACAGTGACTGCTCATCACATTCTTGTCCCCTTGTGAGAGTCAGAGTGCAGCTGACGCAGCAATAACAGACAGGGGGATCAGATTGCAGGGCAGCCAGCCAGTGCACTACACATGCATCACTTTGCAGCTGAACAGACGCAGCCTGCAGAGTCTGGGCTGCATACAGAGTAAACAATGCTCTCTCCTCCCTTGTGCAGGGCTAATCTACTGATACATTTCCATGCCTCACTGCACTCCCCCTCCTGCAGATCTGCATGCTTCTTCTCATCTTCTCCACTATGATGATGTCGAGGTGAGGGCAGATCTGTGATCCTGGAAGAGGGGAAGAGTGCAGGCAGGGAAAGAGAGAAGTGATCCACCCCAGACCCATACCAGTCACCTGCCTCCCCAGTCTCCGGCTCTCTACCCGGCCCCTCAATCCTCAGCATGTTCCCATCTGCAATGCACGAGTCTTCAGAGCTCAGTGCACTCACTCTCGCCTGGAGCTCCCCCTAGTGGCGCATCCTCTCTCTTCTCTCCCCTGGACAGAACGAGCAGCTTAACTTTGCCTGTGTGCATCCGCTATCGGGACACACACCAGGCGACTTCAGTAGCACAACACGGGTGCAGGCATGGCGCCCATGATGTTATTGGCGCCCATAGTACTTGCCATGCCTGCATCCTTCTACATACGCCTCTGAATACACCCCAAAACACATTATACTACTTCTCCTGAGTACGGCTATACCACATGTGTGGCACTTTTTTGCACCCTAACTGCGCTAAGGGGCCCAAAGTCCAATGAGTACCTTTAGGATTTCACAGGTCATTTTGAGGAATTTCGTTTCAAGACTACTCCTCACGGTTTAGGGCCCCTAAAGTGCCAGGACAGTATAGGAACCCCACAAATGACCCCATTTTAGAAAGAAGACACCCCAAGGTATTCCGTTAGTAGTACGGTGAGTTCATAGAAGATTTTATTTTTTGTCACAAGTTAGCGGAAAATGACACTTTGTGAAAAAAAAAACAATAAAAATCAATTTCCGCTAACTTGTGACAAAAAATAAAATCTTCTATGAACTCACCGTACTACTAACAGAATACCTTGGGGTGACTTCTTTCTAAAATGGAGTCATTTGTGGGGTTCCTATACTGTCCTGGCATTTTAGGGGCCCTAAACCGTGAGGAGTAGTCTTGAAACAAAATTTCTCAAAATGACCTGTGAAATCCTAAAGGTACTCATTGGACTTTGGGCCTCTTAGGGCAGTTAGGGTGCAAAAAAGTGCCACACATGTGGTATCGCCGTACTCGGGAGAAGTAGTACAATGTGTTTTGGGGTGTATTTTTACACATACCCATGCTGGGTGGGAGAAATAACTCTGTAAATGGACAATTGTGTGTAAAAAAATCAAAAGATTGTCATTTACAGAGGTATTTCTCCCACCAAGCATGGGTATGTGTAAAAATACACCCCAAAACACATTATACTACTTCTCCCTTCAAGACTACTCCTCACGGTTTAGGGCCCCTAAAATGCCAGGGCAGTATAGGAACCCCACTAATGACCCCATTTTAGAAAGAAGACACCCCAAGGTATTCCCTTAGGAGTATGGTTAGTTCATAGAAGTTTTAATTGTTTTTTTTCACAAAGTGTCATTTTCCGCTAACTTGTGACAAAAAATAAAATCTTCTATGAACTCACCATACTCCTAACGGAATACCTTTGGGTGTCTTCTTTCTAGAATGGGGTCATTTGTGGGGTTCCTATACTGCCCTGGCATTTTAGGGGCCCTAAACCGTGAGGAGTAGTCTTGAAACCAAATGTCACAAAATGACCTGTGAAATCGTAAAGGTACTCATTGGACTTTGGGCCCCTTAGCGCATGGGTCCCCAACCTGGGGGCCGTGGCCCCCTGGGGGTCCTTGGGCAGATTTCTGGGGGGCCGTGGCTTCTCCCTCTCCCCCCGCTGCCGCCGCTCCTGTTACCTTATGAGCGGGCGGCCGCTTCCTTCCTTATATTCCTTCAGCCGCGGCTCTCCTCTTCGCAGCATGTCGTATTACAGCAGCGCTTCCTGCACGGCTGCTGTAAGGAGCCAAGGGAGCCGGGACAGCGGTTCCCATAGTAACGGTGATGCATATCGCCGCTACAGGAAGCCGCACCTCCTTCCCTCCTTACAGCAGCCACGCAGGAAGCACTGCTGTAATACGACATGCTGCGAAGAGGAGAGCCGAGGCTGGAGGAATATAAGGAAGGAAGCAGACGCCCGCTCATAAGGTAACAGGAGCGGCGGCCGCGGGGGGGGGGGGGGGGGGAGAGGGCACCTCTGCTAGCTACACTGGGGCAGCTATACTGGGGTAACTACTGGGCTAACTGTACTGGCTACACTGGGCTAACTGTACTAGGTATTCTGGGCTAACTGTACTTGCTATACTGGGATAATTATACTTGCTATACTGGGCTAACTGTACTTGCTATACTAGGCTAACTATACTTGCTATACTGGGCTAACTGTACTTGCTATACTGGGCTAACTGTACTTGCTATACTGGGCTAACTGTACTTGCTATACTGGGCTAACTGTACTTGCTATACTGGGCTAACTGTACTTGCTATACTGTGGCAACTGTACTAGCTATAGTGTGGTAACTGTGCTAGCTATAGTGTGGTAACTGTGCTAGCTATAGTGTGGTAACTGTACTTGCTATACTGGGGTAACTGGGGTAACTATACTAACTATATTGGGGTAACTATACTACCTAACTAACTATACTGAGGCAACTATAGTCCTTATACAGGGGCAACTGTGTTAGCTACCTATACTGGGGGCAACTATACCTAGATACCTACTTGCCTATATACTACACTCAAAATCAGGGGCCAAAAGAGGGGGGGCTGCCGCCGCCACTAACCACGCCCCCCCTCCCCCCGGGGGGCCCCAGAGAAAAGTTTGGTCGGGATAGTGGGCCCCGGGCTTAAAAAGGTTGGGGACCCCTGCCTTAGCGTACTTAGGGTGTAAAAAAGTGCCACACATGTGCTACCGCCGTACTCAGGGGAAGTAGTATAATGTGTTTTGGGGTGTATTTTTACACATACCCATGCTGGGTGGGAGAAATATCTCTGTAAATGACAATTGTTTGATTTTTTTTACACACAATTGTCCATTTACAGAGAGATTTCTCCCACCCAGCATGGGTATGTGTAAAAATACACCCCAAAACACATTATACTACTTCTCCTGAGTACGGCGATACCACATGTGTGACACTTTTTTGCAGCCTAGGTGCGCTAAGGGGCCCAACGTCCTATTCACAGGTCATTTTGAGGCATTTGTTTTCTAGACTACTCCTCACGGTTTAGGGCCCCTAAAATGCCAGGGCAGTATAGGAACCCCACAAGTGACCCCATTTTAGAAAGAAGACACCTCAAGGTATTCCGTTAGGTGTATGGTGAGTTCATAGAAGATTTTATTTTTTGTCACAAGTTAGTGAAAAATGACACTTTGTGGAAAAAAAACTAAAATCAATTTCCGCTAACTTTTGACAAAAAATAAAATCTATGAACTCGTCATACACCTAACAGAATACCTTGGGGTGTCTTTTTTTCTAAAATGGGGTCACTTGTGGGGTTCCTATACCGTCCTGGCATTTTACGGGCCCAAAACCGTGAGTAGTCTGGAAACCAAATGTCTCAAAATGACTGTTCAGGGGTATAAGCATCTGCAAATTTTGGTGACAGGTGGTGTATGAGGGGGCGAATTTTGTGGAACCGGTCATAAGCAGGGTGGCCTTTTAGATGACAGGTTGTATTGGGCCTGATCTGATGGATAGGAGTGCTAGGGGGGTGACAGGAGGTGATTGATGGGTGTCTCAAGGGGTGGTTAGAGGGGAAAATAGATGCAATCAATGCACTGGGGAGGTGATCGGAAGGGGGTCTGAGGGGGATCTGAGGGTTTGGCCGAGTGATCAGGAGCCCACACGGGGCAAATTAGGGCCTGATCTGATGGGTAGGTGTGCTAGGGGGTGACAGGAGGTGATTGATGGGTGTCTCAAGGTGTGATTAGAGGGGGGAATAGATGCAAACAATGCACTGGCGAGGTGATCAGGGCTGGGGTCTGAGGGCGTTCTGAGGGTGTTGGCGGGTGATTGAGTGCCCTAGGGGCAGATAGGGGTCTAATCTGATGGATAGCAGTGACAGGGGGTGATTGATGGGTAATTAGTGGGTGTTTGGAGGAGAGAACAGATGTAAACAAATCACTTGGGAGGTGATCTGACGTCGGATCTGCGGGCGATCTATTGGTGTGGGTGGGTGATCAGATTGCCCGCAAGGGGCAGGTTAGGGGCTGATTGATAGGTGGCAGTGCCAGGGGGTGATTGATGGGTGGCAGTGACAGGGGGTGATTGATGGGTGATTGACAGGTGATTGACAGGTGATCAATGGGTTATTACAGGGAAGAACAGATGAAACTAATGCACTGGCGAATTGATAAGGGGGGGTCTGAGGGCAATCTGAGCGTGTAGGCGGGTGATTGGGTGCCCGCAAGGGGCAGATTAGGGTCTGATCTGATGGGTAACAGTGACAGGTGGTGATAGGGGGTGATTGATGGGTAATTAGTGGGTGTTTAGGGTAGAGAACAGATGTAAGCAATGCACTTGGGAGGTGATCTGACGTCGGATCTGCGGGCGATCTATTGGTGTGGGTGGGTGATCAGATTGCCCGCAAGGGGCAGGTTAGGGGCTGATTGATGGGTGGTAGTGCCAGGGGGTGATTGATGGGTGGCAGTGACAGGGGGTGATTGATGGGTGATTGACAGGTGATCAGTGGGTTATTACAGGGAAGAACAGATGTAACTAATGCACTGGCGAATTGATAAGGGGGGGTCTGAGGGCAATCTGAGCGTGTAGGCGGGTGATTGGGTGCCCGCAAGGGACAGATTAGGGTCTGATCTGATGGGTAACAGTGACAGGTGGTGATAGGGGGTGATTGATGGGTAATTAGTGGGTGTTTAGGGTAGAGAACAGATGTAAGCAATGCACTTGGGAGGTGATCTGACGTCGGATCTGCGGGCGATCTATTGGTGTGGGTGGGTGATCAGATTGCCCGCAAGGGGCAGGTTAGGGGCTGATTGATGGGTGGCAGTGCCAGGGGGTGATTGATGGGTGGCAGTGACAGGGGGTGATTGATGGGTGATTGACAGGTGATCAGTGGGTTATTACAGGGAAGAACAGATGTAACTAATGCACTGGCGAATTGATAAGGGGGGGTCTGAGGGCAATCTGAGCGTGTAGGCGGGTGATTGGGTGCCCCCAAGGGGCAGATTAGGGTCTGATCTGATGGGTAACAGTGACAGGTGGTGATAGGGGTGATTGATGGGTAATTAGTAGGTGTTTAGGGTAGAGAACAGATGTAAACACTGCACTTGGGAGGTGATCTGACGTCGGATCTGCGGGCGATCTATTGGTGTGGGTGGGTGATCAGATTGCCCGCAAGGGGCAGGTTAGGGGCTGATTGATGGGTGGCAGTGACAGGGGGTGATTGATGGGTGATTGATGGGTGATTGACAGGTGATTGTCAGGTGATCAGGGGGATAGATGCATACAGTACACAGGGGGGGGGGGGGGTCTGGGGAGAATCTGAGGGGTGGGGGGGTGATCAGGAGGGGGCAGGGGGCAGGGGGGGATAATAAAAAAATAGCGTTGACAGATAGTGACAGGGAGTGATTGATGGGTGATTAGGGGGGTGATTGGGTGCAGACAGGGGTCTGGGGGGTGGGCAGGAGGGGGTCTGAGGGGTGCTGTGGGCAATCTGGGGCAGGGGGGGAGAAATCAGTGTGCTTGGGTGCGACATAGGGTGGCTGCAGCCTGCCCTGGTGGTCCCTCGGACATTAGCGCTTCCGTATGGCCGGCAGGATGTTGCGGCAGGCGAGCGGAGTCAGGCGCCGGCGGAGGATCGCTTCACGGATGACGCGATCGCTCCGCCCATGCCCCTAAAAGGACCGCCGCCTCTGTGGGTGAGCTGGTCCTTGCGGGCTCCACTTCCCGGCTGCCCCTGTGCGTTAGGCGGTCGGGAAGTGGTTAAGTGTTTAGTAAGATGACCTGGTAAAGGTAAAGCCCGTAAAGGTAAAGGGAACCTAAACTGAGAAGCATGTGGATTTTTCCTTTTAAAATAATACCAATTGCCTGACTCTCCTGCTGTCTCTGTTAGCCACAGCCCCTCAACAAGCATGCAGATCAGGTGCTCTGACTGAAGTCAGACTGGATTAGCTGCATGCTTGTTTCAGATGTGTGATTCAGCCCCTATTGCAGCCAAAGAGAGGACTGCAGGACTGCCAGGCAACTGGTATTGTTTAAAAGGAAACATTCATATCCCGCTGATAACTATAGTTGAAGAGCCTGTCCTCCCCCCTTATTCTCCCCCAGCCTGCTCCGATCTAGACACAGGCTAAAATACATGGGATAAACTAGAGCTAGACCTCCTACCAGGACTTGTTCTATTAACCTAATATAGGTCTTGCCTGTATGCATATTGCAGCTTACAGCACATTGCAGCGTATAACAACCTTGTTGTGTGGTATATGGTACACAGACATAAATGGGGGCAAGCTGGCAAGTTCAGGGTCACTGCTGCATTTCTGCATCTACACTTTTTTTTTAAAGAGATTTTTTTTATTGTTTAAAATACAGAGAACAAAAAAAAACATCAAGATAAAAGAAAGAAAAAAGAAAAACATAGAAGAGAAAAGAAAGGCAATCCAGCATACATGTAAATAGTTACAATAATCAATATACAGTTAAATTCGACAGTAAAACAGGTCCCAAATATTTTTCAGAACAAGATTACAGTTTCTCACCACTTGCACAGATCGCTGATGATCAGTACACTGAAAAGGTAATAGTACATAGAAATATATCTATAGTCGTCATTAAACCCATTGAAGATCCTGAACAGCTATGTTTATGTCAAGATTAGGGATCGTAGTTTCCGCAGCATTTACCCACCTATACCAGACTTTGTCAAAAATTTTTAATTGATTTTGTGATTGGTATGTGAGCTTGTATAGTGGGAGCGCTGAGTTTACTAGTTTTTCCCAATCTCTTATGGTAGTTTCCATTTCAAGGTTATGGCTTTTCTGGCATAAAATAAAAGAATTTGGATAAGGATTGATTGATTTTTGCTGCAGGGCAGATCACCCAAAATTCCCAATAAGCATAGCTGTACATCTAGGATCACTGGTAGTTGTATAGTATCACGCAAAAAGTGTGTAACAGATTTCCAGTACTTATTAACTAAGGGGCAGCTCCATATGCAGTGGAGAAAATCAGCATGGGGGGCCTTGCACTTAAAACAACTATCGTCATACGAGGAACTCATTTTAGCTAGTTTTAATGGTGTGTAGTAGACTTGGTGGAGCCATTTAATATTTATAATTTTATCATATGAGGCAATGATATCTTTATTGAAGCTTTCGGCATGTTCCGACCATTGCTCTTGAGATACGTTGAGGTCGAGGACCGACCATCGATTTCTGGTGGCTGTAACCCTCCTGGCATTTCCATGGGTAGTTAAAAAGTTATATAAAGTGGATATTTGTTTTGTGTGGTCTTTTTTAAGGAGGACTTTTTCAAGTTCCGAGGGTTCAAGGCATACCCCTTTTAGTCCAATCTGTGACTTTAAAGCATGTCGTAATTGGAAATATCGGAAAAGGGCATGTTTAGGTAGGCCGAATTCTGAACGAAGTGAATTGAAATCTTTAAAGGCCCCATTATCGTACAGTTGAGCTATATATTTGACATTATGTGTGTGCCAGAAAGTGATGTCGGGCAGTGTCTGTAGTTCAGAAAGATTAGGGTTACCCCATAAGGGAGAGCTAAGGGACACATAGTTTAAGGGTTCATCTAGTAGTTTCCGAGCTTTTTTGTACATTCGGATGGTATTATGAATAAGGGCAGTACCCTCTAGACCACCAGAGACTTTATATCTATAAACCGCACCGCAGAGTGACTCATAGGAACTTGCAATGTCCGCTTCCATTGCTAGACTAGAGTTTGTCCTGTCATCGCTAAGCCGGCTTTGAATGGGGGTTAGTTGTGCCGTCATGTGATATATCAAAAAATTAGGCAGGGCCAGGCCTCCTAAAGCGGGAGGAAGTTGAAGTGTAGCTGGTGATATACGCGGAGAGGACCCAGACCAAATAAAGGAAAGTATCATGGAGTTAATCCGTTTGAATAGGGATTGTTGGATCCAAACTGGGGACATCTGCATAATGTATAGTATTTTGGGGGCTATTACCATTTTAATAATACATATTCTGCCGGCTAAATTTAAAGGCAGAGAGGTCCATTTTCGTAATTTTGATTCAACCTGCAACATAGTTGGAGTGAGGTTTATCTCCAGGAATGATGCTAAATGACGCCTGATCCATATCCCCAAATATTTAAACTCTTCCACTATCTGTAGTTGGGAAAGTTTGGATATTATTTGGGGGTCAAAGGTGTCCAGAGGAAATAAGATCGATTTGGACCAATTAATGGACAATCCTGAGATCTGGTGAAAGACATTATATATATTTAAAGTAGTTTCTAGAGAGGGACCTGGATCTGCCAAATATACCAGCATATCATCAGCGTATAGGGAGATACGTTCTTCAACTTTGTGTATTTTGAGACCTTGGATTAAGGGGCTGTTGCGAATAGCTTGGGCAAGAGGTTCTATGGCAATGGCGAAGAGAAGAGGTGAAAGCGGACAGCCCTGTCTTGTGCCTCTAGCTATAGAGAAGAGGGGGGAGATCAGGGAGTTGATTCTAATTTTGGCTTTTGGTTTGTTGTATAGAATCTGGAACCATTTTTGAAAAACAGGCCCAAAGCCAAAGGCCTTTAGGACTGTTCTAACATATACCCATTCGATGGAGTCCTGCATCTACACTTTTAGTGTACTGTGAGCCCATGTTGCTGCTACGGTTCTCCAGAGGGGGGCTGCCTATTTAGAGAACATGCTGCCTATTACTGGGCGCACATCAGGCTATAGGAAGGGGGGCTGCCTTATACTGGGGTACATTTAGCTATTTATACAGGGGTAGGGCTATTTATACTGGGTAGGGGTTGCCTCATACTGCAGGCACATCTGACTATTTATACAGCGAAGGGAGCTATACTGGGTAGGGTGCTTATATGGAAGTCAATCATTTTTTCCTGGTTCCTGGGGAAGAGTGGGTATCTCGGCTTATACGTGGGTTGTCTTACACATAAGTATATATAGTAACTCTTTTTTAACAGATGCTAAAGAATGGACTAGTCATGGGAATAAGTAAATCATAAGCGAAAAAAGCCTAATTTATGCTCTACATCACCAAGTTGTATACCTTTGATTTGTGGGTTGTAGATAAATACTTGCTCTGCTTACATAACATATGTATTGCACTGTCCACGTTTTGACTTGAGTGATTTTTTTACAGTAAAAAAAAAGAGAAAATCCTTCTTTGCATTTTCCATTTTAACTGTGGCTATTTTTAAGCCAATCCTGATGTAATTTCCTCCCTTACTCTCCTCTGCCTGAATATGTATGCATTTCCTGCCCTTCACTATAGGAAGTGCATTGTCTCAGCATGATAAATATTGTTGCAGCTGCAGTGCAGCCAGAAAAATTAGGCAGGCATGTACACGCACCAGAAAAATGATTATAGTGGCCGCTGCTAGCAGCTGCAGCAGCCTTAAAAATTCAGAAATCTGCCTGGAGTCCTGGACCCTGTTGGTGGTGGCAGAGAAGACAGTCAAGCAGCCTGCAGGCAGAGATGCTGTGTGGGGACCAACTTAGTCTTGGGGCAGGCAGCCAGTCACACGGCATGCAGGCGGAGATGCTGTGTGTGGGGACTGACTTAGTCTTCGGGCGGGCAGTAGCCCTCCGGGATCCATGCCTCATTCATTTTGATAAAGGTGAGGTACTGAACACTTTTGTGACCTAGGCGACTTCTCTTTTCAGTGACAATGCCTCCAGCTGTGCTGAAGGTCCTTTCTGACAGGACACTTGAGGCAGGGCAAGACAGAAGTTGGATGGCAAATTGTGACAGCTCTGGCCACATGTCAAGCCTGTGCACCCAGTAGTCCAGGGGTTCATCGCCGCTCACAGTGTCTACATCCACACTTAAGGCCAGATAGTTGGCTACCTGCCGGTCGAGGCGTTGGATCCGGAAGGGCTAAGGCAAGACGTTGGACTTAAGGATGTCCGCATGTCTGACATCACCATGAGATCGCTAGAGCATCCTGTCCTTGCCTGCGTGGACATGGGAGAAGGATTACTGGCAATGGTGCCTTTATTCCGTTGTGCTGTGACATCACCCTTAAACGCGCTGTAAAGCATACTTGCTAGCTTGTTCTGCAAGTGCTGCATCCTTTCTGCCTTCTGGTGATTTGAAAACATCTCTGCCACTTTGTGTTTATACCGAGGGTCTAGTAGCGTGGCCACCCAGTAGTGTTGGGCGAACATCTAGATGTTCGGGTTCGGGCCGAACAGGCCGAACATGGCCGCGATGTTCGGGTGTTCGACCCGAACTCCGAACATAATGGAAGTCAATGGGGACCCGAACTTTTGTGGTTTGTAAAGCCTCCTTGCATGCTACATACCCCAAATTTACAGGGTATGTGCACCTTGGGAGTGGGTACAAGAGGAAAAAAAAATTAGCAAAAAGAGCTTATAGTTTTTGAGAAAATCGATTTTAAAGTTTCAAAGGGAAAACTGTCTTTTAAATGCGGGAAATGTCTGTTTTCTTTGCACAGGTAACATGTTTTTTGTCGGCATGCAGTCATAAATGTAATACATATAAGAGGTTCCAGGAAAAGGGACCGGTAACGCTAACCCAGCAGCAGCACACGTGATGGAACAGGAGGAGGGTGGCGCAGGAGGAGAAGAAGGCCACGCTTTGTGAGACACAACAACCCCGGCCTTGCATGAGGGCAAGAAGCGTGCGGATAGCAGGCTTTGTACCGCCATGCAGTCATAAATGTAATAAAGATAAGTGGTTCAATAAACAGGGACCACGCGGCAACGCTAACCCAGCAGCAGCAGACGTGATGGAACAGGAGCAGGCGCAGGAGGAGAAGGCCACGCTTTGTGAGACACAACAACCCAGGCCTTGCATGAGGGCAAGAAGCGTGCGGATAGCATGCTTTGTACCGCCATGCAGTCATAAATGTAATAAAGATAAGTGGTTCAATAAACAGGGACCACGCGGCAACGCTAACCCAGCAGCAGCAGACGTGATGGAACAGGAGGAGGCGCAGGAGGAGAAGGCCACGCTTTGTGAGACACAACAACCCCGGCCTTGCATGAGGGCAAGAAGCGTGCGGATAGCATGCTTTGTACCGCCATGCAGTCATAAATGTAATAAAGATAAGTGGTTCAATAAACAGGGACCACGCGGCAACGCTAACCCAGCAGCAGCAGACGTGATGGAACAGGAGCAGGCGCAGGAGGAGAAGGCCACGCTTTGTGAGACACAACAACCCAGGCCTTGCATGAGGGCAAGAAGCGTGCGGATAGCATGCTTTGTACCGCCATGCAGTCATAAATGTAATAAAGATAAGTGGTTCAATAAACAGGGACCACGCGGCAACGCTAACCCAGCAGCAGCAGACGTGATGGAACAGGAGGAGGCGCAGGAGGAGAAGGCCACGCTTTGTGAGACACAACAACCCAGGCCTTGCATGAGGGCAAGAAGCGTGCGGATAGCATGCTTTGTACCGCCATGCAGTCATAAATGTAATAAAGATAAGTGGTTCAATAAACAGGGACCACGCGGCAACGCTAACCCAGCAGCAGCAGACGTGATGGAACAGGAGCAGGCGCAGGAGGAGAAGGCCACGCTTTGTGAGACACAACAACCCAGGCCTTGCATGAGGGCAAGAAGCGTGCGGATAGCATGCTTTGTACCGCCATGCAGTCATAAATGTAATAAAGATAAGTGGTTCAATAAACAGGGACCACGCGGCAACGCTAACCCAGCAGCAGCAGACGTGATGGAACAGGAGCAGGCGCAGGAGGAGAAGGCCACGCTTTGTGAGACACAACAACCCAGGCCTTGCATGTGGACAAAAAGCGTGCGGATATAGCAGCAATGCTTTTTGCCGCCATGCAGTCATAAATGTAATACAGATGAGAGGTTCAATAAACAGGGCCCGGAAACGCAACACCATCCCAGATGTTCATTGGTCATGTTACTTGGTTGGGGTCCTGGAGTGTTGCGTAGTCATTTCCAATCCAGGATTGATTCATTTTAATTTGAGTCAGACGGTCTGCATTTTCTGTAGAGAGGCGGATACGCCGATCTGTGACGATGCCTCCGGCAGCACTGAAACAGCGTTCCGACATAACGCTGGCTGCCGGGCAAGACAGCACCTCTATTGCGTACATTGCCAGTTCGTGCCAGGTGTCTAGCTTCGATACCCAATAGTTGAAGGGTGCAGATGGATGGTTCGACACAGCTACGCCATCTGACATGTAGTCCTTGACCATCTTCTCCAGGCGATCGGTGTTGGAGGTGGATCTGCACGCTTGCTGTTCAGTGGGCTGCGGCTGCATGGGTGTCAGAAAATTTTCCCACTCCAAGGACACTGCCGATACCATTCCCTTTTGGGTACTAGCTGCGGCTTGCGTTGTTTGCTGCCCTCCTGGTCGTCCTGGGTTTGCGGAAGTCAGTCTGTCTGCGTACAACTGGCTAGAGGAGGGGGAGGATGTCAATCTCCTCTCTAAAGTCTCCACAAGGGCCTGCTGGTATTCTTCCATTTTGACCTGTCTGACTCTTTCTTCAAGCAGTTTTGGAACATTGTGTTTGTACCGTGGATCCAGAAGGGTATAAACCCAGTAATTGGTGTTGTCCAGAATGCGCACAATGCGTGGGTCACGTTCAATGCAGTCTAGCATGAATTGAGCCATGTGTGCCAGAGTCCTACCAGAATCCTCATCATCCTCTTGTGAGCGTTGTGATAGTTGTTGTGATGCATCATAGTCGTCACCTTCCTCCTGGTCTGCTTCTGCTGACCATTCGCGTTGAATTGTGGAAGTCCAACGTGCACCGCTCTGGCCCTCGTCAGTGGTGGCATGAAATTCCTGCTCCAACTCCAGCTGTTCCTCCTCCTCTTCTTCGTCATAGCTGCTGGGGCCAGCGTTCCCTGAGGCGGATGGCCTGATGTTGGTACCATCACGCTGATCGTTTTCTCCTTCAGATTCCCCCAGTTGCATCATGACAGCTGTTTCCTTGATTTTTAACATCGACCTCTTCAGTAAACACAGCAGTGGTATGGTAATGCTGACTGAAGAGTTGTCACTGCTCACAAGCAACGTGGATTGCTCAAAATTTTGGAGGACTTGGCAGAGATCCAACATGTTGGCCCAATCGGATCCACAGAAGCTTGGCAGCTGGCCGGATGCGCCTCGGTACTGCGCCGTCATGTACTGGACCACTGCACTCTTCTGCTCGCAAAAGCGGGCTAGCATGTGCAGCGTAGAATTCCAGCGCGTAGGGACATCACACAGCAAGCGATGGTGGGGGAGATTGAAGCGCTCCTGCATCTTGGCGAGTGCCCCCGAAGCAGTACTGGAATTTCTACAATGTTTGGACACTCGACGCACCTTCAACAGCAGATCGGGCACGCCTGGGTATGTCCTCAGGAACCGCTGAACTACTAGGTTCATCACGTGCGCCAGGCAAGGGATGTGTGTCAGCTTAGCCAACCTTAAAGCGCGAATGAGATTACTCCCATTATCACACACAACCATGCCCGGTTTCAGGTCCAGCGGTGCCAGCCACAAATCCGTCTGTTCCTTTATTCCCCTCCAAATTTCCTCCCCTGTGTGCTGCTTATCCCCAAGGCAGATTAGCTTCAGCAACGCTTGCTGACGCATGCCAACAGCTGTGCTGCACTGCTTCCACGATCCTACTGCTGCTGGGTTAGCGTTTCCGGATGAGGTACAGCTTTGAGATGCGTTGGAGGAGAAGGAGTCAGAGAGGTAGGTGCTGCTGTTATCCAGTGGGAGGGACGGCGGTGCAGCTGTTTGTGGCGTGGGCAACACCCGTGCCGTAGCAGGTGAGGAATCGCTGCCAGGCTCCACAAGGTTCACCCAGTGCGCGGTAAGGGAGATGTATCGACCCTGGCCGAACGCACTCGTCCAGGTGTCAGTGGTGAGGTGAACCTTGCAGGCAACGGCATTCTTCAAGCTTCGGGTTATTTTGCTGACCACGTGCTCATGCAACTCAGGCACTGCAGAGCGTGCAAAGTGGTAGCGGCTGGGAACCACGTAACGTGGGATGGCCACTGACATCATGCCCTTGAAGCTGTTTGTCTCCACCAATCGATATGGCAGCATTTCGCAGGCCAGAAGCTTGGCTATGCTGGCTGTTACTGCCACGGCCCGGGGGTCATTTGCTGGCAATTTCCTCTTGCGCTCAAACATCTCCGACACAGACAACTGAACCGTAGCGCTGCACACGGAAGGGCTGTTGGTTGTTGTGTTTGATGAACACTGGGAGACCTCAAGAGCACTACTCCGGAAAGTGACAGTGTCAGCGTCGTCTGATGTTTGTGAATGTTGTGAACCACGCAATGGCTGGGCTACTGCTGCTGCTGAGGCGGGTCTGGTGGTGAGTCTGGTGAACCCAAGGGAGGCAGTGTTGTTTCTGGTACCCTGTCCTGACGCGTTTGCCCAAAGAGTGGGATGTTTGGATAGCATGTGACGGCTCATGCTGGTGGTGGAGAGGTTGTTAATATTTTTCCCCCTGCTCAGGCGGGTCTTGCACACCTTGCAAATCGCCATGGTAACATCCTCAGTGCAGTCTTCAAAGAAAGCCCAGACTTTGGAGCACCTGCCTCCTTGCTGGCGATTTCTGTTTGCTCCTCTTTTGCCTCTCACTTGAACTTCCACGCTTGTGGTGCCTGAAATTGCGCGCCGCCTACCTTGTGGCACAAGGCGAACTCGTGCAGCAGTGTGTTCTTCAACAGACTCATCTGTGCTGCTGCTACGACGGCGATGTTCTCGTTCACAAACAAAATCTGGGTCTCTGTCCACATTGTCCATACCCTCCTCTTCCATCTCCTCAAACTCGTCATATGTCATTGTGGGCCACCGCCGTGGAGTAGAGCTCCCCACAACAACCTCTGCGCAGCACACTCCAACGTCGTCTTCCAGATCTTGTCGGCCGACCTCCTGCAATTGCAACCCCTCCTGCCCAAATTGCTCTGGGATTTGGGTTTCCGAGTCCTCTTCGGACTCGCCTTGTATTTCAGTGCGCGGTGCATTTCCCACAGTTAACGGTTGTGAATCCAGGCACAACATTTCTGGCTGTTCCTCCATTGACCTTTGAAAGGTGGAAGTTTGTTGGGCTGGGAATAGCTCCTGCGAATACCCCATTGTGTCCTGAGGTAATTCATCGGACTGGTTATCTGGCAGTTGTGTGCGTGGTGTCGCTGCCGGTTGTGTCAGCTTTGTGCCCACTGGCTCCTTGTAACTGGCTGAGGACTCGGACCTCGTGCGTGATGTGCTGGTGCTGCTTAACCCACTGCTGGACGCTTGAGAGGTCATCCAAGTAATTATCTGGTCCTGTTCTTTTGGATTTGTGAGGGTTGTTGTCCTGGACAACATGGGCGGTATTGAGTGGGTTTTCTTGGGTGCTCCCCTGTGGCCTGTACGTGAACCGTCAGGGGAAACACCTCTTCCCTTGCCCCTCCCTCTTTCACCGGATTTCTTCCTCATTTCACTTATCCTTACAGTACACGCTGACTGGCAGCAGTACAGTGGCAGTACAGAAATGCTATACAGTACCACTATTCCCAGCAGCGACACAGAGCACAATGCTATACAGTGACGGGTGAGCGGTGTACCACTATTCCCAGCAGCGACACAGAGCACAATGCTATACAGTGACGGGTGAGCGGTGTACCACTATTCCCAGCAGCGACACAGAGCACAATGCTATACAGTGGCGAACGAGCGGTGTACCACTATTCCCAGCAGACACAGAACAGTACACAGAATGCTATATAGTGTGGCTGAACGAGCGGTGTACCACTATTCCCAGCAGACACAGAACAGTACACAGAATGCTATATAGTGTGGCTGAACGAGCGGTGTACTACTGTTCCCAGCAGACACAGAACAGTACACAGAATGCTATATAGTGTGGCTGAACGAGCGGTGTACTACTGTTCCCAGCAGACACAGAACAGTACACAGAATGCTATATAGTGTGGCTGAACGAGCGGTGTACTACTGTTCCCAGCAGACACAGAACAGTACACAGAATGCTATATAGTGTGGCTGAACGAGCGGTGTACCACTGTTCCCAGCAGACACAGAACAGTACACAGAATGCTATATAGTGTGGCTGAACGAGCGGTGTACCACTGTTCCCAGCAGACACAGAACAGTACACAGAATGCTATATAGTGTGGCTGAACGAGCGGTGTACCACTATTCCCAGCAGACACAGAACAGTACACAGAATGCTATATAGTGTGGCTGAACGAGCGGTGTACTACTGTTCCCAGCAGACACAGAACAGTACACAGAATGCTATATAGTGTGGCTGAACGAGCGGTGTACTACTGTTCCCAGCAGACACAGAACAGTACACAGAATGCTATATAGTGTGGCTGAACGAGCGGTGTACCACTATTCCCAGCAGACACAGAACAGTACACAGAATGCTATATAGTGTGGCTGAACGAGCGGTGTACTACTGTTCCCAGCAGACACAGAACAGTACACAGAATGCTATATAGTGTGGCTGAACGAGCGGTGTACTACTGTTCCCAGCAGACACAGAACAGTACACAGAATGCTATATAGTGTGGCTGAACGAGCGGTGTACTACTGTTCCCAGCAGACACAGAACAGTACACAGAATGCTATATAGTGTGGCTGAACGAGCGGTGTACTACTGTTCCCAGCAGACACAGAACAGTACACAGAATGCTATATAGTGTGGCTGAACGAGCGGTGTACCACTATTCCCAGCAGACACAGAACAGTACACAGAATGCTATATAGTGTGGCTGAACGAGCGGTGTACTACTGTTCCCAGCAGACACAGAACAGTACACAGAATGCTATATAGTGTGGCTGAACGAGCGGTGTACTACTGTTCCCAGCAGACACAGAACAGTACACAGAATGCTATATAGTGTGGCTGAACGAGCGGTGTACTACTGTTCCCAGCAGACACAGAACAGTACACAGAATGCTATATAGTGTGGCTGAACGAGCGGTGTACCACTGTTCCCAGCAGACACAGAACAGTACACAGAATGCTATATAGTGTGGCTGAACGAGCGGTGTACCACTGTTCCCAGCAGACACAGAACAGTACACAGAATGCTATATAGTGTGGCTGAACGAGCGGTGTACTACTGTTCCCAGCAGTGACACACAATGACTGGGGGGGACCCTGGCTAGCGTGGCTGGAGCGCGAACTACCCTGCCTGCCTACCCAAAGCTAAACCCACAGACAAATGGCGGAGATATGACGTGGTTCGGGTATTTATTTACCCGAACCACGTGACAGTTCGGCCAATCAGAGCGCGTTCGGGTCCGAACCACGTGACCCGTTCGGCCAATCACAGCGCTAGCCGAACGTTCGGGGAACGTTCGGCCATGCGCTCTTAGTTCGGCCATATGGCCGAACGGTTTGGCCGAGCACCGTCAGGTGTTCGGCCGAACTCGAACATCACCCGAACAGGGTGATGTTCTGCAGAACCCGAACAGTGGCGAACACTGTTCGCCCAACACTACCACCCAGTACAGCTCATTCTCCTTGAGTTTTTTTATACTGGGGTCCCTCAACAGGCTGGACAGCATGAAAGCCGCCATCTGCACAAATTTGAATGCAGACGTACTATCCATCTTCTCTTGCTCTTCCTCAGTGATGTCAGGTAAGTTCTCCTCCTCCCTCCAGCCACGAACAATACCACGGGAAAGTTGAGCAGCACAAGCCCCCTGCAACGCCTGCTGCGATTGTTCTTCCACCTCCTCCTCCAGAAAATAAAAAAAAACCTTCCTCATCATCAGAATCAGAATCATTTTATTTCGCCAAGTACAACGGTGAGTTGTACCCGGAATTATTTTTGGCACAAGCAGGGTCGGTGATGTTACAGTAGACAAACATTAAGCATTACACAAGTTAAAAACAATTGCAGTAGACAGACATTTAAGCATACCTTACATAGAACACATTGCACATCAAGAAAGACAGGAAAGGCCAGAGGGGTCTGTCCAAGGGCTATGTCGAGTGGAGCTGCCTGCCAATCTGAGCGGCGCTCACTGCTCTGCAGCCCTCCAGACCTCCCTCGTAAGTGAGAGATAGACATAGAGTCCCTTCGTCCCCATGGGTGTTATCAGTCCACATGGTCCCCAACAGTCCCAGCCCCGCAGCTCCCGATGAAGACCTGCAAAATTAGCCCCTGGCCTACGGGTCCCCTCACAGCAGATGATCCGCAGGGGCTGATGATGGTTGTCCGTTGCTGTGCCTTCAAAAAAAGAAAATATGTGGCGGCAGCAGCAGGGCGCCAGCTCCCCTGACCCGGCAGATGTGTCCCAGCAGGGCATCAGAGGCAGCCTGGGCCTCCATGACTGCTACGGTGGAGCACCATAGCACGGTGGAACAGTTCCTAGACCCGCTGTGTTGCAAGGCAGCAGCGGCAGGTAGGCCTTCCGGTGACTGGCGCCTGGCCTGCCCGTGTCGCTGTGTCCTGGGTTGCTGGGTTGCTGGCGGCGGCGGAGGCTCGCTGAAGAGTGGGGCAGGAGTGGCATGCACTGGGGTCCGCAGCCAGCCACGTGGGTGATGGCCCGATTGCAGAAGCGAGCGGCTTCTCGCGACCGTTGGCCCGCTTCTTATGTCCGGCACCCGGCCTGCCTATGTCCCAGGCATGTTAGCTGGGCGTCCCGTGGGTTACTGGCAGCGGCAGCTGCTGAAGGGTGGAGCAGGAGGCGGCGTGCATGGGGGTCCGCGGCCAGCCACGTGGGTGGCGGCCCCATCCCAGTACGAGCTGTTACTCGTGACCGCTGGCGGCGCTCCGGTGACCAGCGCCTGGCCTGCCTGTGTCCCCTGGTGGAGAGGAATCCATCCCGCCAAGAAGAACGGGTGGATCCCGGGGGAGAAGGGCAATAAGAGAAGAAGAGCCGGAGCCCTGTGTGCCACGGCGTCTTGCTACAGCGCCATCATACATACTCCTCTTCCCCACACAACTCTTCCTCCTCCTCCTCCCCCCTCTGTGCTGCTGCAGGTATTGAGGAATCATCTGGTCCTGCTGAGAATTAATCCCACAACTCTTCCTCCTGTTCACATTCCTCCACAGCTTGATCCACCACTCTATGCACGGCAAACTCCAGGAAGAAAGCATATGGGATCAAGACGCTGATGGCGCCTTCACTGCGACTCACCATGTTTGTCACCTCCTCAAACGGCCGCATGAGCCTGCAGGCATTTCGCATGAGTGTACAGTACTTCGGCCAGAACATCCCCATCTCCCCAGAGCATGTCCTTTGACTGTAGTTGTAGAGATACTGTTTGACCAGTGCTGCTCATCAGGATTCCGGATATCCGGGTAGACCCGGATATCCGAACTTTTTAGGCCTATCCTATCGGATCCGGATTCCGGTTACCTGGGCGAAAATCCGGATAGCTCTATGCGGATAGTTGGTTGCATGCCCGGATATCCGCGGATATCCGGATCCAGGTACTGTTACCATGGAGATGACGTCCATTACGTCATTCAGCCAATCAGAGCGCTCCCAGCATAAGCCCAAGCAACCAATCACAGAGGGGAACCTTGGCCAGTTCCTCCTGTATATAAGGGACGGCCATGTTAAGATGAATTGTCCTTGCTTTGTGATTACCACTGAGATAGTTTGTCCAGTGTGTTTGGCTGAAGCAAGTGCATCACCCCAGTGATAACCCAGCGTTTTAACACTAAAACAGCTTCTGTATACAATTGTTTTACTGTGTTGTAGTTAGCTAGTCTGTGTAATTTGTTAGTGTCAGTCAGTCTTGTCTGTCAGTCTTTCAGCTGCAGCAGCTGCCTGTGCGGCTGTGCCTGCTAGTTAGGTGTGTCTTTGTGTGTGCTGCGTTTGTGTGCACACACTGTGCACACACTCCAGACTCCTTGCTGCTGGCTGGGCTGCTATTATCCTTAGTAGTAGTTAGCCAGTTAGTATTACAGTGCTGTTATATTGTGTAGTTGCAGTGCTATTAGTTAGAGAGTTAGAGAAGTACTACTACAGTGTTAGCTGCTAGACTGCTATTCCTGATTATTGCAGTGCTGCAGCTGCTGTGCTGCTGACTGAGCAGTGTCGGTGTTTTTTTTTTTGTACTCTGCTCCTGTCTGTCACTCCGTGCCGTGCTGATCAGAGTCCAAGCCTGCCGCCAACAATAAAGTACAAGTACCCCACACATCATCTGACTGTGACATCACATAATCGGGTACTATGCCTGACACTGGCAGCCGGGGGAGGGGCAGCAAGGCCAAGAGGAGAGGGAGCAACATTGCCTCCGGCAGCAGTTCTGCCGCATCAGCCATTCCACCGCTACCCACTGGCTGCCCAGCTGTTAGGGCCCTTAGGGGGAGTCACGCTGCAGAGACCTGGCAGCGTATTGCGTCAATTTTCAAGCAGGGTCAGCGGCGCAAATTGGAGGAGAAAGACGCCGCGTCTGTGATGCAGCAGATGGCGCATGACGAGGAGCAAGCCAGTGACAGTGAGGCCACCACCACCAGCCCTAGAGAAAATATTCTCAGGCAAATTGGCTTTGCAGAAGAGTCTGAGATGCTGACAGTAATTGTTGTGGCGGAGCCTGTCCATGATGTGTCAGCAGAAGAGGAGTTTGAGGCAGGCTCATCATCCCAGCAGTTGTTTGACGAGGGGGAGTTTGATGATGAGGTGAAGGACCCGGACTACCAGCGACCGGAGGGGCATGTCAGCTCTGACTCTGAGGAGGAGGAGGTGGAGTCAGTGGGTCTGGCACGCAGATTGAACATTGCAGGGATTGGCAGGAGCAGCAGTGGGCATGGAATGCGTGACCCGCAGGCTGCTGCTCCATCTCCCAGTGGCACTACTACCACCAGCCGCACCACTCAACCCCAGGCCCCAACCACCACCGGGAGAAAATCCACAGCAGCATCCCATTCTGAGCCATGTAAGGGCAAACTCCAATCCCCAATATGGCAGTTTTTCCATCTGGCCTCACTGGATAGCAAGTTTGTAACGTGCAAATTATGCCATGTGAAGCTGAGCAGAGGGTCTCACCCCTCCACTTATGGCACCTCCAGCTTCATCAACCATCTGGGCAATAAGCACAAACCTGAGCATTAGGAATTCAAGAGGCTGAAGGAAGCTGGCGCTGGCCCTTGCAGAGGTCAGGGCACTATAAGCAGCTTTGCCACTCCTGCTGACACTGAGGCCTGTTCAGGCAGCCAGTCCTCCTCAGTGGTCTCCTCTGCTACCTCCTCGGCTTCCCGTGCAAGCCTAAAACGCCACCAACACCAGACCCTGCTGAGTGACACGTTTGTGGTCAGGGCACAGCCTCCTGGCAGCCGTCTCATACGCCAGCTGAACGGCTTGCTCACACAGGCCATGTCCTCCCAGCTCCTCCCGTACTCGTTTGCGCAGGAGGGGAGCCAGATGCGTGCGCTCCTGCAGTGCGCAGCGCCGGATTGGCCAATCCCCAGCCGGCACTACTTCTCACGCAAGGCCATCCCAGCACTGCACCGCTTTGTGAAGGCCAATGTGGAGCGTGTGCTGGATCATGCGGTTGGTGCGTGCGTCCATGTGACCATGGACTCATGGTCAAGCCGGTTTGGGACAGGCCGGTACCTATCTTTCACCGCGCACTGGGTCAGTTTGATGGAACGGGGTGAGGATGGGGACAGCAGCATCATCACCCCAGTGGGTGGTGCCACCCCGCAGCAGGGTCAGGGGAAGTGCAGCAGGTTCCAGCTGTGATCCGATTCCATCCGCCGCCAAACACCCCCGCCTCAGCAGCAGCGTGAAGGCCCACCACTGCCAAGCGCTGCTGCAGATGGTCACGGTGGGCAAGAACAAGCTGACGGCAGACCACGTCCTGGCCAAGCTCCGAGAGCAAGAGAGAAGTTGGCTGACCCCCAGAGGCCTCAGAGTCGGAGAGGTGGTGGCCGACAATGGGGCAAACCTGGTTGCCGCCATCCAGCGGGGAAACCTCATCCACATCCCCTGTCTGACCAACGTCCTGAACCTGGTGGTGCAGAAATTCCTGCACATCTACCAGAGGATGGACAGTTTTTTGGGAGCGGCAAGGAAAACGGTGGGTCATTTTCACCGCTCGGGTGGTGCCACAGCGTCCCTGGAAGCCGTGCAGCTGGAGCTGAACCTCCTACGGCACCGGCTCATTATAGACGTTCCAACACGCTGGAATTCCGCCCTGGCGATGTTGGAACATCTGGTTGAACAGAGGCGGGCTGTCAACCTCTACCAGGCCAAAGCCACCATGGATGCCAACTTGTCGGGGACCGGCACCACCCACCTCCCAGACTTCATCCGCCCTGCAGAGTGGGGAAAAATGCAGCTGGTGTGCTTGGTGCTGGCACCCTTCCTGGAGGCTACCAACATGGTCAGCTGGGACCATGCGTCGCTGTGTGAATGGGTGACCATTGTGTGCATGCTGGAAAAGGCCCTCGATGCTCTGGTGGAAGTGGGAGAAGAAGCCTTGATCCAGCAGGAGCAGCAGCAGCAACCTTTGCAGTCCACCTCTGTGCAGCAGGAGGAGGAGTTGGAGGACTTGGAGGTCCCTGACCTTGAAGAGGAGGGGGCACAGTGGAGTGCATCTGCAGTAGTGCGGGGGTGGAGAGAGCAAGATGAGGCTCCGGGATCAGAGGAGGAGGACAGCACTGTCAGTGGTGCAGAAGATGATGGGTCAGCAGAGATGGCAGCCCTCTTCCCCATGGCAGTGCACATGATGAAGTGCCTGTGCAAAGACCCAAGGGTGAAGCAGATGCGTGCTCGGGAGGACATCTGGATCACACTGATGCTGGACCCACGGCTGAAGGGGAAGCTGGCTCAGTTAATGCCTGTAGGAGGAGACCATGTGCGCCGAATCAGGGACTTGCAGCGGATTCTGGTTTGGCGCTTGGAGGAAGCATTACTCCGGACTCTCACCTCCCCTGCTATCACAGTCCAGCCAGCACAGCAACAGGTGCCTGCATCCAGCAGCAGCAGGCGCCCAACAAACCTGCTGTCTCTGACAAAGGCGCTCTATGCCACGCCAGTACCGCTGCCTACAGAGGAGGTGCCTGCAGCAACATTTGGCTCTCAAAGCCAGAACCAGCACCTGACTCGGATGGTGGCCGACTATATGGGGTCCTACAGCGGGCTTGACACCGACACCCCTATGGACCCCTTGGAGTACTGGATCAAGCACCTGGATATCTGGAGCGAGCTGGCGCAATACGCCCTGGGAGCGCTGTCCTGCCCGCCTTCCAGCGTCATGTCAGAAAGGAGCTTCAGTGCGGCCGGTGGCGTGGTCACTGAGAAGCGCTCTTGTCTGTCCAGCCAGTCTGTGGACAGACTGACTCTTTTAAAGATGAACCAGGCTTGGGCAGTTGGTGAGTTCCTGGCCCCTGTTGTTGGCAAGAGGGGGAAATGAAGTGGCTGAGTGGGAATCACTACACCTGCTTCACCACCCTTTACCACCACAACCTCTTGACCCCATCTGGCTTGTGTAATTTTTTTGGAGGTGTCATTGCTGTCCCAGTTGTGGGGAGGCCCCAACTGCGGCAGTACGACCGCTTCCTAATTTTTTACTGTGCCGTGGTACCTAAGTGCCATGGTGAACTATCTAAACACAATTGCTGTTGTGTAATTTTTTTTAAAGGAGTCTGTGCTGTCCCAGTTGTGGGGAGGCTCCAACTGCGGCAGTACGACCGCTTCCTGGAACCTCTCCTAATTTTTTACTGTGCCATGGTACCTAAGTGCTATGGTGAACTATCTAAACACAATTGCTGTGTAATTTTTTTGGAAGTGTCTGTGCTGTCCGAGTTGGGGGAGGCCCCAACTGCGGCAGTACAACCGCTTCCTGATACCATTCCTCCTGATGTTGATTGACAGCTATTTTTTTTTTTGGGGGGGGGGGATTTTCAGTCCCCACATCATCAATTAGTGTTTCCCTTTTCAAAATTATGATGCTACATGCCTCATATACCCTAAAAAATGTTTTTAAAGCAATTTAAAGGCCACTTCCAGGTTTCAATCTGGATATCCGAATCCGGTCGGATACTGGGGCTGGATATCCAACCCGGATTCGGATCGGAAAATTTTGGATCCGGATAGCCGACCCGGATCGGATATCTGGGTATCTGGATCCGAATCGGATCCGGATTTTAAAAAGGGGTATCCGAGCAGCACTATATTTGACGGCTTTCTCCTGTTGTAGCAGGCGGTTGAACATCAGGAGCATTAAATTTCAGTGAATCTGGCTATCGCAAATCAAGCGTCTCACCGGCAAGTTGTTTTTCCGCTGAATATCGGCAAAGCGTGCCATGGCCGTGTAAGCCCGCCTGAAATGCCCACACACCTTCTTGGACTGCTGCAGGACATCCTGTAAGCTTGGGTACTTAGACACAAATCTCTGAATTATTAGATTCAGCACATGGGCCATGCAGGGTACATGTGTCAACTTTCCCAAATTCAAAGCCGAAATGAGATTGCTGCCGTTGTCACACACCACGTTGCCAACCTCCAGTTGGTGCGGGGTCAGCCACTGATCCACCTGTTTGTTCAGAGCAGCCAGGAGAGCTGCTCCAGTGTGACTCTCCGCTTTGAGGCAAGACATGTCTAAGATGGTGTGACACTGTCGTACATGGCATGCAGCATAGGCCCTGGGGAGCTGGGACTGTGTAGCTGGAGAGGAGATCGCAGCACCAGTAGAGTTGAACTGCCACTCAGCCAAGGAGGAGGAGAAGGACGACAGTGAAGAGGATGTAGCAGGAGGAGAGGAGGAGGCAGCAGGCCTGCCTGCAAGCCGTGGAGATGTCACAACTATGTCCGCTGCACAGCCACATACTCCCTGCTTGCCAGTGGTCACCAGGTTGACCGAATGGGCTGTGTAATTAATGTACCTGCCCTGACCGTGCTTGGCAGACCAGGCATCCATGGTCAGATGGACCCTTGACCCAACGCTGTGTGCCAGAGATGACACCACTTGCCTTTCAACTTCATGGTACAGTTTGGGTATCACCTTTTTTGAGAAATAATTGCAGCCTGGTATCTTCCACTGCGGTGTCCCAATGGCCACACATTTTCGGAAGGCCTCAGAGTCCACCAGCTGGTATGGTAACTGTAATGATGTGGTGTTAGGTGCACACACTTCAGAGTTTTCTGATTATTAGTGATCCGCAGTATCACTAGTAATACAGATATATTTGATTATATGGTGATCTGCGGCATCACCAATAATACAAATATTTATGCGTACTCTGGAAAACACGAGGTACAGATATAATAACTTGTGGAAAACCCACCACACTGACGTTAACTCAGAGGGATGGTAACCTCTGGAAGGAAGGGCAGTGTGTGCGATTCTGCGACTAGGAAAGAACGCAGAATAGCGTTCCTCAGCAGTAATGGTATGCTGAGGAGTTACTGAGTTCCCCGCAAGAAGAACTCAGCAAAGAAAACCCTTTAGTGGAGAACCACTAAAGGGGGCGATGTCAACGGAAAATGGTTCGGTATCAGAACTAGCAAGGAAGTACCGAATCGACAGACAGAAATCAAGATCAGAGGTCAAGCCAAGGTCAGCAACGGGAAATCAGATGAGCAGAGGTACAGAATCGAGAAACACAAGGGAAGTCAGAAGCCAAGCCAATAGTCGGTAACGGTACGGGCTGGCGAAGTACAAAATCAGGAGACAAGAGAATAAAGAGGTAACAGGCAAAAGATCATACACAATATACAATGCAATAGTACTTTAGGCTATCAACAGAATCTGGCTAAGTGTGGATCCCCAGCTCCAGCTGGTTCTAGCACACTTTGGGATCTGACTAGGGTCTGAGTGCTAACACACAAGTATTCGCTGACTGCAGACAACTTGCAACTGACAGAATGCCTGCTTTTATACTGTGCTGGACTCAAACAGCCCGCCCAGCCATTCAACCAATCACAACCTGGCTCAAGGACCTTGCAGCACAGCTCAAGGACCTTGCTGAGGTCAGCTGACCAGCTGGTCAGCTGACTCTCTTTCTAAGAGTATAAAAGGCTCTATTGCACACGCGCGCGACCCCTACGGGGTCCAGACTGTCATGAGAGGTGTCTCGGCGAGCAGCATGCCATGAGGCCTGTGAAGGTGTTCCAGGAGTGCAGCCTCGACGTGGAGTACGCCGAGAGGTCTGCGACTGAACGGCGGATCGTGCTACCGCTGCGGACGCGGACGTTTCTCCACGTTCCGCATGCGACCATGCGGGCGGTTGCGCTGCTGATGCGGACGCAGACGTTTGTCCGCGTTCAGCCCGCTGTTGCCTTATTACAGTAACAGCTGGCAAGCTAACAGTTTCGCCAAGTCAGCTGTCTGACGCCGGGCAAGGGGGTGACTGGCAGACATTGGCTTCTTCCACTCAAAGATTTCCCTCACGGACACCTGGCTGCTGCTGTGGGCAGAGGAGCAGGAACCGCTCAAGGTGAGAGGCGGAGTGGAGGAGGGTGGCTGTGATTGTGAAGGTGCAAGGGAGAAAGCGACTGAAGATGATGCACCTGAAGGAGGAAGAGGAGAAGGATGGTGGCTTTGCTTTTGTGTGCTGCTTTTCCTCAGGTGGTCCTCCCATTGCAGTTTGTGCCTTTTCTCCATGTGCCTTCCTAAGGCAGTTGTCCCTACGCGGGTGATGGCCTTTCTACGGCTCAATTTTTGGCAGCAGAGAGAACAGATGGCATTGCTCTGATCTGAGGCAGACGCACAAAAAAAATTCCATGCTGCTGAGCCCAGGGGTGTGGGCACCATGGTGGCATCAGCAGCTGACGTTGAAGGGCATGTTGGCTGGCTCTCAATAGGTGGCGATACATGGCATCGGACACTGCCACCAGCTGTTTCTGATGACGAGCTCCCCCTGCTTCCTTTAGCAGCTCGTCTCCTCCTACTCCTTTCTGACTCCCCCTCTGAACTGTCCCCTTGGTCATCTTGTCTATTAGGATCCCACATGGCATCCATGGCAGTATCATCATCATCATCATAATCATCCTCCCCAGCTTCGCTTGCATCAGACACCTCCAAAACTGCACCACCAGCAGGTACTTCATCCTCCTCCTCCTCACACCTTAGGTCCATAGTGTCGCCTAACTCAGACATATGAGGTGGTGTAACTTGCTTAGCGCCTTCATCTTGTTGTAACAATAATGGCTGTGAATCAGTGAATTCCCCACCAAATAACTCCTGCGAAGTTTCAAATGCAACGGATGTGGTGCTTGTAGTAGCGCTGGTGGCTGCTGAAGATGAGGTGTTCTGTGTTAAATAGTCAACCACGTCCTGACAATCTTGGGAGTTGATGGGGCATGCCTTGTTCTGAGTACTATACTTTGGGCCAGGGCCACACGAAATCACGTCAGCACGACCTCAAACAGACCTGCCGGGTGGCTTGCCTCTGGCTCTGCCTCTGCCTGTTGTTTTCTCCATATCTGGGGACAAGTGAAAGGTATGCACTGACTTGACTAATACAATGTGCAGCTGTCACACAGGTGCAGTTAACAGGTATGCACGCACTGGTATATTACACAGCGTACGGTCACACTGGTACTGTGAACAATTATGCAATGACTAGTATTACAAATGTGCAGCTGTCACACACACTGGTATCGTGAACAGGTGCAGTGACTGGTATGTAATAAAACACTGCGTGTGCTCACGTAGGTAGGTGCACTGAACAGTTAGGAATGCAGTGATTGGTATTACAAATGTGCAGCTGTCACACACACAGGTACCGTGAAAAGGTGCAGTGACTGGTGGTATATAACACTGCATGCGCTCACGTAGGTAGGTGCACTGATCAGGTAGGTACACAGTGATTGGTATTGCAAATGTGCAGCTGTCACACACACAGGTACCGTGAACAGGTGCAGTTACTGGTGGTATATAACACTGCGTGCGCTCACGTAGGTAGGTGCACTGATCAGGTAGGTATGCAGTGATTGGTATTACAAATGTGCAGCTGTCACACACAGGTACCGTGAACAGGTGCAGTGACTGGTGGTATATAACACTGTGTGCGCTCAACAGGTAGGTATGCAGTGATTGGTATTGCAAATGTGCAGCTGTCACACACACAGGTAGTCACTAAATGTGCTGGGCCTGGCAGTGGCACAGTAGGAAATACCAAGGGGCCAAGGTCCAGCAGCTGCGACTGACTGACAGGGCTGTATATGCAACACAAGTGTCTGTGGGACACACACACACACACACACACACACACAAACACACACACACACACACACAAATAGATCACAAGAACAACATTAGCTCTCAAAAGAGCTGTTGAGGATGAGGAGTGCTTTTTAGCAATAAGTATCAGCAAGGAACAAGCTAACAAGCCTAACACAAGAGCCCAACTAAGCTTTCCCTATGTCTATACAGCAGGTTCTCTCCCTTCTTTAATTACTGCATCCACACGAGTGAGTGAAAAAGCTGACGCTGCCTGTCTTTTATAAGGGGGGGGGGGGGGGGCTCCAGGAGGGAGTGTAGCCTGATTGGCTACCCTGTGTCTGCTGACTGTGATGTAGAGGGTCAAAGTTGACCCTAATGATGTAGTATAGGGGGCGGGTCAAACTCGCATATAGTTCGCGGTTCAGCGGGAACACGAACCACCGAAATTCGCGCGAATTAGTTCGCGGTGGAACCGTTCGGGCCATCTCTACTTTTGGATTGCCTGTTTAGCATCCTTACTACTTGTGTACCAGATAAAAATATGAATTGATTTTTTATTTATTTATTTTTTTACTTTCTTTTTATTAAAGGTTTTGTTAGCAATACAAAAGAAAAAGAAAACAAGTACTTTATGTACTACGAACAATAATCAGTACATGGTAAAATTAGATAAACATAGAAATATGAAAAATTAACGGGTTTGATTTTTGATTTTATGCTCGACAGTTTCATTGCAATGCACTAAAATGATGTGACAGCTGGGCAGTGTGTGTGTATGTGAATTGTATTAAGGTAACAGTGTATATTTAAATGTGTACATTTTTGTGAGTGTCCATAACTATTTCAAATGGGTATATAATGTTCTACTGTATATTTTGAAGTAGAAACTGTGAAGATTGACATTGATTAGCCTATCATATATGTTAAGGGGTGACCAATTATTGAATGTGATTGATATAGAAAGTTTAAACTGTGAAATTATGTTTGGGGGAGCACGTTGTCTAATCAAGTTTTGAGGTTGAACTTGCTGGTTACAGTAATTATATTCTCATGCTCATCATGAGCATGATGCGTAATATGTCAGCGCTGCGTAATATGTTGGCGCTTTATAAATACAACAAATAAATAAATAAATAAATAAATGTAGTGTTATTATGGCAGCATGTTGAAATGTAACCCTTTAGATTGTAAGCCTTTGACAGATCACTCCCTCCTTGTGTATCCTACCTGATTGTGTATTCTGCTCAAAGAACAAAGTAAACTTGAATTACTTGGCCTAATACTACTGTGAATGATATGGCAACGTGTGTCTTACTGATTATTACCTGTATTGTGTTATTGCTGCTCACCCCTATTAACATTGTTTTGTAACCGTATTCATTGTCCAGCGCTGCATAATATGTTGGTACTATAAAAATCCAATAAATAATTATAATAAAGGCCGTAGCACCATAATGTGGCAGTGGAGTATGTGAAACTGTGATGAATACTGGCAGCACTTTTATTGCTGCATGTGAAAAAATGTATTGTGCCCATGAATGTTAAAGTATGATGGGATGGTGAACAGCATGAAGTTCCTCCCCTGCAAGGTGTGACCCAATGGTTGCAGGATCCTCAATGATAAATACTACCATTTAAAAAAGTGTATTTGAGAGACACATTGTTCAACTCTGTTCTATAGGCCATGTGTGACCGTCTGCTGAGGGGGAACTACAGTATACATCTCAGTGTCCATGTAAAAGATACACTGTGTATTGTATGTGACTGTAGCACCAATTTCTATGGACGTTAGCAGGGCATCACTGCTCATGTGTGCCTAAGACTATGAGCCCAATCAAAATTTTGATATGGAATGCAAAGATTTGTAGTTTCATATCTGTATACTAGCATACATGATTATAGGGTGAATCTAAATTTGATTATTTTATTTTATTTTTCTAGCAATATGATGTTGTTCATGACCTCCTCCTGGATGTGATTACCTGGGTTGGAATTCTACTTTCACTATTTTGCTTGCTGATATGTATTTTTACATTTTGTTTTTTCCGTGGCCTGCAAAGTGACCGCAACACAATTCATAAAAATCTTTGCATTAGTCTCTTTGTGGCTGAATTACTTTTTCTTATTGGAATCAACAGAACTGATCAGCCGGTAAGTTTCCTGTTTTTTAACTTATTTTTAATGTTGATCTTTTAACAATCTCTTATCTGAAAGCAAATAACTGTGACTTTCTCTCTTTTTAAAATCAGAGGTTTGCTTTAAAATGTGTAAAATGTGTAAAATGTGTATGCAGAACTCAGAACTTGGTATATATTAAAATATCCTCAGCAAAATGGCATTTTACTGAATGTAACCTCCCTGGCGGTGCATTTCTGTCTGGAATTATGAGTCAAAAGCGGTACATTTTTTTCAAGAATTGTAGACTTCCAATTCTTAAGTCATAACTCATCAAAATATGTCAAAATAAAAGCCTGGTAGACATTCTGCATATAAATAAAAGACTAGAACACACATTTGTTGAATTAATACATTTATGAATAAACTTAAACAAATTGTAAAACTGTACAAATAAGGCAGACAGAGAGTAGTCAAAATCCAGGCAGAGGTCTGTGCAGGCGGCAGGCAGAGAGTAGACAAAATCCAGGCAGACGTCGGTGCAGGCGGCAGGCTGAGAGTAGTCAAAATCCAGGCAGTCGTCCGTGAAGGCAGCAGGGTGAGAGTAGTCAAAATCCAGGCAGACGTCAATGCAGGCGGCAGGCTGAGAGTAGTCAAAATCCAGGCAAAAATCGGTAACAGTAAGGTGACACGGGAGAGATTAAATTACAATTTGTGATTAGAGACAAATGAGGAGGAATTAAACAGGCTAAGGGTCCACTTTAATTCCTATGCCTGCCCCCCAATGACGTTACGCCGTCTGACTTCATGCCACACTGCGGCTTGGCCATCCTGATTGGCCGCTGGGATCCCGGATGAAGAATGCAGGTAAAGGGGATTCCAGTGGCTGGGGGGAGAAGCCTGGGTCCCGCTAACAAACGCCAATAGCGTGCGGGACCCAGGAAAGCAAAGCGTATGGCGGATTTGTGCCAGCTCGGGACTACCACCAGGGAGGTTAAAAAACAATTTTTATTTGAATTTTTTAAAACTTATTTTCTCAAAAATGACAAGGGGGCTTAGATGCTTTCCTTGCGTTGAAAGACATCCATGGCTACAATTACTAGGTTATGCCTAATGATGTTGATCCAGGGATTTTATCTGATTGCCATCTGGAGTCAGGAAGGAATTTTTCCCATTTGGGGCTAATTGGACCATGCCTGGTGGGTTTTTTTTCGCCTTCCTCTGGATCAACAGGGGTATGTGGGGGACGGGCTGGAGTTGTACTTTGTACTGGTTGAACTCGATGGACGTATGTCTTTTTTCAACCTATGTAACTATGTAACTATGTAAGGTCTTTGTTTTTTTTTTTTGTTGTTTTTTTTTGCAATTTACATAGAAAATAATTTCTAGCGGCCACAGTCGTAATTTTGTGAAACATGCAAAATGTATAAATAGAGTACACAAAATTAATTGAATTTCAAAATAGTAATTACTTGTAATCATAAATTGGGGTGTAGTAGCAAAGCTTACAGTCAAAAATGGCGTGGGGAAAAAATGGTGCACAGTGCCGCCGATAAATCTTTTAAAATTATACTTATAGTTGTAGGGATATGTAGTAACTTTAAAACGCTATTTATCATTCGCCTGTCCCCAGCCCCTCATGCCCTACTGTGTCCCACTCCCCCGGTTACCGTCTTTTGTCCCCCTCGCATGTCCAATTTTAATATAATCTTACAACAGTCCTACACAAGCAGATCTTATAAGCAGCTGGTGTATGTATCTGCACGCTGGAGACTTTCTGATCCACCAATTACACGGGGGCGCTGCTCCAGAACCGCCAATCACCGCTACTCATTTCTCTGCTCCGTCTGCTAATTGGACTCAATGCTCCCGCCTCCGAGATAATCACGTCCAACAGACGGAGCAGAGAAATGAGTAGCGGTGATTGGTGGTTTGGAACACACTCCATGGCCGGGGCAGAGGATATACACTGGGGGACATGGGGGGGAGGGGGTTTGTCAGAGGATGATCACAGGGGACACAGCTGGACATTGGGGTCAGAGGAACGATAAATAACTTATTAAAGTTGCTACATATATATATCTACTAACTACTAACTGTATGCCCGCACCACTCCACGCTCACCTCAGTGGGCCGGCTCCCAGTCCCGGACCGCGGCTGCCTCTGCCGGATCCTCGGCGCAGCGCAGAGCACAGCCCCCGCTGCCAGTCAGCCTCCCAGTCCACTGCACCACAAGAAGCTCCCCGCAGCCAGACGCCACCTCCTTCAGTCTCGTGCAGTCCTGGAATGCATAGCGTACGGAGCCCCCAGCGACCCTAAGCAGAGCGGATCAGAGGTAGGCCACCCACGTAGAGCAGCACCTCAGCCGACAACAGGTCATCCAGAACGGCCCTTTGCTCCCGCACTTTCCCGCAGTCTCAAAGGACCACAACCACACCACTGCTCCAAGGCTACTGAGCAGCACTGGGGGGCTTCCTCACTCCGGATCCAGCCCTTCCACTGCTCCGGGCCACTGATCCCACCCTCCATCTTCCAACAGGTGAGACCCCTGTCTTTTCTGGCCTCTGCCACATGGTCTGGCAAGCCTTTTGCTGGTGCTGCCGCTGCTGGGTACTGGAACCAAGTTGGTACAGGGTGCAGCCAGGGGCACCATCACTGCCTTCTCTAGGAAATGTGTGTGCCACCTGGAGCCCTTGCACTGCGGTGAGCATTGGCTGAGCGCTGCTAATGTTGGTCTGCCGTGTGCATGGAATGGAACACTGCTGATGGACTGTATTACACAGGCCCTTTACATCTGTGTCGCACTGCAGATGGACGGTTAGTGCACATGCCCCTACTCCTGTATCGCACTGCGGATGGATTGTTATTGCACATGCCCCTTACACCTGCGTCGCACTGCAGATGGACTGTTATTACACATGCTCCTTACATCTGTGTCACGCGGCTGATGGACTGTTAGTGCACATGCCCCTTACATCTGTGTCGCTCTGCGGATGGACTGTTATTGCACAGGCCCCTTACATCTGTGTCACGCTGCTGATGGACTGTTATTGTACATGCCCCTTACACCTGTGTCGCACTGCGGATGGAATGTTATTGCACATGCTTGCTGTACCTATGTCACACTGCTGACGGACTGTTATTGCACAGGCTTGTTGTATTGCACATGCCCCTTACATCCGTGTCACACTGCTGATGGACTGTTATTGCACATGCCCCTTACATCTGTGTCACACTGCGGATGGAATGTCATTGCACACAGGGGCGTAACTAGGCCCCACCGGGCCCCCCCTGCAGATTTTCAGAGCGGGCCCCCCCTCCCCCTGGGGCCCGCTCTGAGTTTTGTGGGTGCTGGAGGGGTGGCAGCATGAGGGGAAAGCCTTGCCCACAGTCGGCGGGGAGAGGGGTAGTTCCCCCCTCTCCCTCACCTCGGGGCTCTCCCCTCTGCGCTCCCCTCCAGCTCGTAAGTGTGTGGGGCTGTGGTGGGCAGCGGCGGGCAGATACATACCTGCTTCCGTGCGTTCCATCGGAGACTTCTCCCTCTAGCGGCTGACGTCACTTCCGGAAGTGACGTCAGCCGCTAGAGGGAGAAGTCGGCGATGGAACGCACGGAAGCAGGTATGTATCTGCCCGCCGCTGCCCGCTGCCCACCACAGCCCCACACACTTACGAGCTGGAGGGGAGCGCAGAGGGGAGAGCCCCGAGGTGAGGGAGAGGGGGGAACTACCCCTCTCCCCGCCGACTGTGGGCAAGGCTTTCCCCTCATGCTGCCACCCCTCCAGCACCCACAAAACGGCCCCAAGCGGGCCCCAGGGGGGGGGGGCGGGGCCCCCCGCGGGCGCAGGGGCTGCAGGGCCTATTCCTACGCCCCTGATTGCACATGCTTGCTGTATCTGTGTCACACTGCTGACGGACTGTTATTGCACAGGCTTGTTGTATTGCACATGCCCCTTACATCCGTGTCACACTGCTGATGGACTGTTATTGCACATGCCCCCTACATCTGTGTCGCACTGCGGAAGGACTGTTATTGCACATGCCCCTTACATCTGTGTCGCACTGTGGATGGAATGTTATTGCACATGCTTGTTGTATCTGTGTCACACTGCTGACAGACTGTTATTGCACATGCTTGTTGCACATGCCCCTTACATCTGCGTCGCACTGCGGATGGACTGTTTATTGCACATGCCCCTTACATGTCACACTGCGGATGGACTGTTTATTGCACATGCCCCTTACATGTCACACTGCGGATGGACTGTTTATTGCACAGGCCCTTTACATCTGTGTCACACTGCTGATGGACTGTTATTGCACACGCCTCTTACACTCGTGCCACACTGCCAAATAGACTGTTATTGCACACGCCTCTTACATCTGTGTCACACGGCGGATGGACTGTGTTGCACATGTTGTTTTTACATCTATGTCACACTACAGACAGCCTGTTAGCGCACTTCTGTGCGCACTAGTACTATCACTATTACAGGTGTACACTCCATGTCGCACAGTGCTGGGTCACCATCCATGCCTCCAACGCTACTCTACCCCCCTCGTACCTCCTACTCCAGGGCACAGCTACTCAAATGGGAACATATCTCAGCCCTTCACCCGGAGGACAGGCTCCTGACTAACTCTGTTTGGAACCACGTCCGAGAAATCACCGCTTCTACGTCCTGGCCCTGCACCAACCAGAGCCGTAGGGGCTGTCGATCAGGTGTTCGGGCGAGGGTGAAGAGGAGAGGCCTGCGGTCATCCATCTCCGCGGTCCTCCTAGCAAATGTCCGCTCCCTCCCCAACAAGCTAGATGAACTGAGACTCCTCAGCGACAAGAGGGAGCTCGGTAACAACACCCCAGTCTTCTGCTTTACCGAAACGTGGCTCCATGACGATATCCCTGAGAGTGCCCTCCAGCTCCCAGGTTTCAGCCTCATCCGAGCAGACCGTGACAGCACCCTGTCTGGTAAAAAGAAAGGGGGCGGCATCTGCTTCTACATCAGCTTTGTCTGGTGTCCAAACACCTCCGTACTGGCCAAGAAATGCACACCAGAACTTGAACTCCTCCTCATCAATTGCAGGCCAATCTACTCGCCCAGGGAGTTCTCTTCCTACGTCCTCGTGGGTGTGTATATCCCTCCTGATGCAGAGGTAAATGCTGCCCTGCGTGATCTCAGTGACACCATCATGCAGTGGGAGACGGCCCTCCCGGACTCGATGTTCATCATCTTGGGGGATTTCAACAAGGCCAACCTCCGTATTGAGCTGCCCCGCTACCATCAGCACATCACCTGCCCCACCAGGAATGCAAACACCCTCGACCACTGCTACACGGTCCTGAAAGATGCATACAAAGCGACTCCGTGGGCAGCACTAGGCTCATCTGACCACTGCATCATCCACCTGATACCTACTTACAAAAGGCGCCTGGAAACCTCAAAACCTGTCACCAAATCCTTCAAAGTGTGGTCAAGTGAGGCTAAACTACAACTTCAGGCCTGTTTTGACTGCACAGACTGGAAGACTCTGGAATCGCCTAACCTGGACGAGTGGGCAGACAATGTATCCTCGTACATTGGCTTCTGCGAGAACTCCTGCATCCCTACAAAATCCTTCAAACTATATCCAAATGATAAACCATGGTTCTCAAAAAGACTTAGACAACTGCGACACAGCAAAGAAGCTGCACACAAGTCCGGCAACCAGGAGGACTACAAGAGGGCAAGGAACGACCTAAACAGGGAACTGAGGTCCGCAAAGAAGCACTACGCGGAAAAGCTGGAACAGAACCTCTCCTCAAATGACTCACGAGCTGTGTGGAAAGGGCTTAAGGCTGCCACCAACTACAAGCCTCCCCCTCAGCATGCTACACCCAGCACTGAGCTGGCAGAGAGTCTCAGCGACTTCTACTGCAGATTCGAGAACCAGCCAGCACCTGCAGGACTCCCACAGCCGCCTGCACAACCCTCTGACTTTGACGTCCTGGGCCCGAACCCGCCCCCACCGTCAGTGAGGGAGACGGATGTACTGAAACACCTGCTAAGGCTAAATGCTAGGAAAGCCTCTGGTCCGGACGGAGTGTCACCAGCCTGCCTGAAAACTTGCGCTCGTCAGCTTGCTCCCACCCTCTCTTCCATCCTCACGAGGTCCCTCCAGGGAGGCAAAGTACCCGCGTGCTTCAAGAGGTCCACCATTATCCCTGTCCCCAAAAAGCAGGGAACCCTTGACCTCAACAACTTCAGGCCCGTGACACTTACATCCGTGATCATGAAAGCTTTTGAAAGCATGGTGCTTCCCCTCCTTAAGCACTCCACAGAGGGACTGCTAGATCCACACCAGTTCGCCTACAGAGCAAACAGGTCCACTGATGATGCCATTAACATCTGCTTGGAGCTCGTCTATGAACACCTGGATAGACCAGACTCCTACGCCAGGATCCTACTACTGGACTTCAGCTCTGCATTCAATACCATCAGCCCCAAAATACTGCAAGACAATCTTGCCGCAATAGGAGTCCACCCAACCCTACGCCTGTGAATCACGGACTTCCTCACCAACAGGTCCCAAGTTGTTAGGCTGGGCACCATCTCCTCACAACCTAGGACCACCAACACAGGAGCCCCACAAGGCTGCGTCTTGTCGCCGTTTCTGTTCTCTCTGTATACAAATAACTGCAAATCCACGTCAGACTCGGTAAAAGTAATCAAATTCGCTGACGACACGACCATTGTCGGTCTCATCACCAATAATGATGAGGAAGAGTACCGCCACCAGGTTGAAGGTGTCTGTCACTGGTGCAGAGAGAATGGATTGGTCCTAAACACAGCGAAAACTGTGGAGATGATTGTTGATTTCAGGAGATGCGCCTCCACCCCGCCCCCAATCTGCATCGATGGCAAGGAGGTGGAAAGAGTCCCCAGCGTCTGCCTTCTGGGCACAACCATCTCAAATGACCTGAAGTGGAAGGCCAACACTGCCTCCACACAGAGGAAAGCCCAACAGAGACTTTTCTTTCTCCGCCAACTAAAAAAGTTTGGTATGGCCCAAAAACTTCTGACAAACTTCTACTCCGCTACAATCGAATCTGTCCTATGCTCTTCCATCCTGATTTGGTATACCAGCTCCTCTGCCAGCGACAGACTCAAACTGCAGAGGGTCATCAGATCAGCGTAGAAGATCATCGGGAGACCCCTCCCCTCTCTGGACCTCCTTTACCATTCCAGGCTGTTCTCCAGAGCATTAAAGATCACCAACGACCCCTCACACCTAGGCCATCGCTTCTTTAGTCAGCTCCCTTCGAGCTGGAGACTCCGGTTCCGGTCCATCTTCACCAAAACCTCAAGGCATAAAAGCAGCTTCTTTCCCTCGGCTGTCAACCTTCTGAACTGCCCAGCCCCACACCACAACACCATGCCGGCACTTAGGCACTCTACACACAGATAGACGGCGCTCTAGCTCAAGCTGACTTTTTTCTGGCTGTTCTTTTTTACATGTTTTTTTTTGTGTTGTAACTTATGCTACATTGTCTCTCTGCAAATGTTGTGTTCCTTTCTAACTGCTTGATTTGTCCTGTATCTGTATCTATATCCTGTATCAGTACCCTGTACGTGCCAAGCCCAATTCCGGGCACGACCCAGTCGTGCTTGGCGATAATAAAGATTCTGATTCTGATTCTGATACATATACCTAAAACATAAATATTGCTTGATCTGCGCCATAATTTACTGGATCTGGATGTGCACCATAATGTAACGCTTAAAAATGGTAAATATTGTTTACCATTGATTAAAATGGCGGCGCCATAATGGTCCAGCGGAGCTGTGCGCCATTTTTTACTGCTCTGAGTACCAATGGAACAATAATTTAATAGGGGTGTCTTTAAATGATACCCGAGGTGACATGATGAGATAGACATGGGTATGTACAGTGCCAAGCACACAAATAACTATGCTGTGTTCCTTTTTTCTTTGTCTGCCTGAAAGAGTTAAATATCAGGTATGTAAGTGGCTGACTCAGTCCTGACTGAAATTCCAAATATAAAACACTTTCCTAGCAGAAAATGGCTTCTGAGAGCAAGAAAGAGATAATAAAGGGTCAATAGTTCATACATTTTAGCTCTGGCATACTTCAATGAATGTGTCATTGAGCAAAAACAATAAAACAGTTAAAACTTAAAAAGTAGATTTAAACATAAAATAAAACTGTGGAATATCTTAAAAAAGTCATTTTTAGGAGAAGGAAGATGGCTACAATCGTTTATTACATTAGTTTATTTTCGCCTCGTGTGTCCTTTAAGGATGTTGGATTTAACAGCACCAGCAATGGCCCTCCAGCAGGATTCCCATTGTTGGGGGAATCCCTATGGATATGGTAGCAGGGCTGGGGGGTTCCCATGGATGCGGGGGTGCCACTGATGTAGCGCTCGCTATTGCTGTGGGGAGGAGGGGGGAGTAAGGGAGGAAATGACATCGGCATTGGCTTCAGCTGGAGGGTCTAAAGATGGCCCCTGCCAGGCAACAGAATTCTCTCTATTTCCTTTTTTTTATTTGATAAAATTCACTGAAATCAAATTGTGGACAATCTGTCATGTAAGTAGAGCAAGTATTTATCTTCTTATATATGTAGTTTTTTTTCCTGGCATAGTATGGCTGACAGCTCCTCTTTAACACTTTAGCCTTATGCTACTCCACCATGCTGAAAAAGGTATTGTTCTTTACCAAACTGTTATTGGATGGTTGGAAGAAGTTGCTGTCAGAGCATGTTTTGGTACCATTCTTTATTCATGGCTGTGTTCTTAGGCAAAATTGTGAGTAAGGCCATTGTGAGTAAGGCCACCCCCTTGGATGAGAAGCAGCCCCACACATGAATGGTCCCAGGATGTTTTACTGTTGGCATGAGACAGGACTCACCTTTTCTTCTCGGGACAGTCATTTTGCCAGATACCCCAAACATTTGGAAAGGTGCTTCATCAGAGAAAATTACTTTACCCCATTCCTCAGCAGTCCAATTTGTACTTTTTGCAGGATATCAGCCTGTCACAGATGTCTTTCATTGGAGAGAACTGGCTTTGTTGCTGCCTTTTTGACACCAGATCATATTAAAAAAGTCTTTACCTCACTGTGCATGCAGATGCACTAACACCTGCCTTATGCCATTCCGACCCTGCAGCTGAATAAGATTCAGTAGATTGTCCTGGTGCTCGCTAGACTTTCTTGAATCTCTCTCCTTGAAGTTCTTGATGATCCAATAAATGTGTCCCCGGGGCCTTGCTGCTGCCAGCGTCACCATATCACTGCCATGCGGTCTCCCGAGGACATTTATGCCACGAGGAAACTGCCAGTTGTGCAAACCGGTCTGGCCAGCTGCTCAATCCAGTGCCCCTGCCCGCCGCATCTCTGCCAGTGGCTTCCCAATGACATCTCTGCCACAGGGTATTGGCCAGCTGAGTGCTCCCTGGACTCTTCTTCCACCTCATCAAAGCCACTGAGAACCGCTTAGGGCTTTTTCACACTATGGGCTTGATTCACTGAACTGTGAGTAACTTGTAACTGATATCACGGCAGTGCTAGCATTTCTGAACGCGTTTTTGCGCAATCGCAAATTTTCATGCGCAATCACAAATGATTGTGCATAAAAATTCACGATTGTGCGCGGAAACACAAATACGCTAGCGCGGCCGTAATATGAGTTATCACGGTTTAGTGAATCAAGCCCAATGACCGTTTTTAAAAAGCGCTTGTGCAATGATTTCCTTTGAGAGTGTTCACATGTGATAGTTTTGATTTTATTAAAATCGCAAATGAGCTACATGTACCATTTTCTGAGCATTTTGGATCAATGGAAGGTATAGGGAAATCGCAAAGTGCTTGAAAAAGCGCTTCGTATAGCGATTTCCCAAGCACTTTTATGAATAAATACATTGTATTTATTCATTTACGGCTACAAGAGTTCACTTCCTGACTCACGTCAGGAAGTGTCAAAATAAATCGCTGAGCAAAAATGCTTACAAAAGCTCTTTTCTAATCGCAAAGTGCAGGGAAAAGCGCTTTGAAAAGCGCTATATAAATAACTCAGCGCTTGAAATTTATAATGTGAACAAGGCCTAAGTGGGCTTACTCTAAAAAGATGAGTCTCAGCCTCCAGTCCAACAACTCACATGAGGTGGTCTGTAGCATTCAACTTGCCAAGAAGCTCAATTAGTTCTACTCAGGGGAGGACTGGGACCTTTTGGCCTGGGGGGAAACACAAACTAGAGGCCCGTTATCATGGCAGCCCCAGCCCAAATGACATCACACACGCACCCCACATCATATATGCCAGTAGTCACGTGGAGTGCCAATGCGGAAATACAGAAAGAACACTCTAGGTACAGCGTGACAGGTAAAGTACAGGCACTGGGGGGCCATTGTCCCTCAAAATTTATTATGTCCCCCCCTGGACATAATACATTTTGAGGGACAATGGCCGGGGTTTACGTCGTGTCTATCATTCGTGGTTATCGCATGCCATGATTATCGCACCTGACAACCACATTGCCCGAAATTTCCCAACATCTCAGATTGATACATTCAACCAATTTCCACCCAAAATTTTTATCTGATTCAATAATATCAAAACGGTTTGTCGATCGGCTGACACGTCAACAGATGTATCGCCAGTTTAATTCCCCAAGATAGTTTCTGAAAATTGTCTGCAACACCTCAACCAAATAACCGTGTGTGCTAGGGCTCAAAAAAAGGGCAATTATATGGTAGAGGAAGAAAGCCCTTAAAGAAAAGGACCACCCACAGCAAATTTAGGAAAAATATAACAAAAATCTTTATTCAACATTAGGTATAATAATAATCACAATAATGATGAATAAATAAAGAATAAAACCATTTAAAAAACCAACAAATAAATGTTCCAACATGATCCCTACTGCATGTGAAACAATCACTCTAAACACAATATATTGTACTAGCCGTCCCGCGTCGTAGCATACGCCGCATCTTCTATCTATCTAATAGAGTACGTGCCTCAACCTTGAAGCAAGAAGAATAAAGGTGGGTACACACATCAGATAAAAGTCTTTGGAAAAATGAAAGATCACAGACCAATTTTACCCCCTTCCATGTAGTATCAGAGCCACACCTACACAGTCTATTCTATTGAGCTGCACTCCCCATTAGATAGAAATATTTGCAAGATGCTGCACACAAAGTTGCTGTACACATTTAAAAGATCATTATCTGCAAAGATCCGTTCCTGCAAAAGATCAGTACCTACAAAATACATTCATAGTCTATATTTCCATGCGGATTATTGTGGACATTTTTCCGCATAAGGGCATAAGCATCCGCATACAATGAATTTTCGATGCTGGTCGAAAACACAAATATTTCTGAAGATTTTCGTGAAAATTCGCCAAAAAACGAAAACAGGATTTTCGATGCGAAAATGACTTAGGCGAAAATTCGCAAGCAACACTGCTACATGCTACATTAGCACTATCCAGGAGCGCCACAGGGAGGATTCCCAATGCCCCCTTTTTATACAACCGGAGGGACCGCGGGAACCACAGCGGCACCCCGGAGGGGGAGGCTAGGTGCCGCAGGCGACCCCCCCAAGCGTGGCCAGCGCCAGGGAGAGCCGTCTGCACCCACCTCCCAATATTAAAAACAGACACTTACCTTAGCGTCCATTGCGTTCTGCTACATGCGCATTAATTTTCTCATGGAAAGCATTTTTTGCAGTTTGTATCCTTTGGAGGCAGGTGGTGGATGGCTTGCTCCGGTGGTGTGAGCCCTGGAGTGAGTTGTCTGCACCTGTCCTCCCCCCCCCTCTGGAGTGCTGTATGTGAGCCAGCCCTGAGCTCTAAAGCTCGGGGTGACCCATGCTTCACTCCTTTCTCATGTGGTGCCCCCAAGTTAATGCGCATGTAGCAGAACGCAATGGACGTTAAGGTAAGTGCCTGTTTTTAATATTGGGAGGTGGGTGTGGACGGCTCTCCCCGACGCTGGCCACGCTTGGGGGGGGTCGCCTGCACCTCTCCCTCCGGGGTGTCGCTGTGGTTCCCAGGCAGTGAGAGAGCCTGGGACCCTGTGGTCCCCCCGGTTGTATAAAAGGGGGGCATTGGGAATCCTCCCCGTGGCGCTCCTGGATAGTGCTAATGTAGCATGTAGCAGTGTTGCTTGCGAATTTTCGCCTCGAAAATCCCGTTTTCGTTTTTTGGCGAATTTTCACGAAAATCTTCAGAAATATTTGCGTTTTCGACCAGCATCGAAAATTCATTGTATGCGGATGCTTATGCCCTTATGCGGAAAAATGTCCACAATAATCTGCATGGAAATTCAATCTATGCGGACGTTTATACGGAAAAATGCCCGCAATAATGCGCAAGAAACTTCTCTGAATGCGGGCGCTAATGCCCTTATGTGGAAAATGTCCGCAATCATACGCAAGTAATGCGAAAATGACTGGCCTTAGGCGAAAATTAACGTGAAAAAATTAGATGGAAAATTTGCCTGTCAAAACAAAATTAGGCGAAAATTCGGTAAAAATTTATCGAAACAAATTTTTGCATTTTCGCTCATCACTGGCATGTAGCAGGGCGACCACTTTGCAGTATTGGTTTTTTGACCCTGCATAGTTTGGCATGCAAAAGCAAATGCATATTTGCATGAGCATTGCCTCATGAATAGCCAATTAGGCCAGATTTGCAAAGCCAGACTTGCTAGGGTAGGCCTCTTTTCCACGGCAGTAACATGCCTCTCAAACTCTTACAACTGCTCACCACTGCCTGGTAACAGCTTGCTGCTGCCTGGAAACTGCTTGTTGCTGCCTGGTATCTGCTCACTGCTGCCTGGTAACTGCTCTCTGCTGCCTGGTAACTGCTCGCTGCTGCCTGGTAACTGCTCGCTGCTGCCTGGTAACTGCTCGCTGCTGCCTGGTAACTGCTTGCTGCTGCCTGGTAACTGCTTGCCGCTTCCTGGTAACTGCTTGCTGCTGCCTGGTAACTGCTTGCTGCTGCCTGGTAACTGCTTGCCGCTTCCTGGTAACTGCTTGCTGCTGCCTGGTAACTGCTTGCTGCTGCCTGGTAACTGCTTGCTGAGCACACAGCTCAACAGTCAGTGGAAAAGAAGCCTAAAACTTGGTGATTGAGCACGCATACATTTTCTCATGCAAAGTACTTCTTCTTCTTGCTCGAAGGTTGAGGCACTTACTCTATTATATATATTGTATAATGACACAATGCTTTTGTCAGATGTAACAACCCACAGTGGGCTCAATATTGAGCCCAACAGGGGGAGAACCCGGGTTCAGTATACAACCTAGTGTGATGCAAAACCAATAAAACAACACCTGTGCAATAAAATCTTAAAGAAAACCTGTACTGAAAATAAAAGTCAAAATAGGCATACACAAGTCATACTTACCTTCCATGTAGTCTACTCCTCAGTGTCTTTCTCCATTCCTGCGTCCTATTTGTTCACTATGATCAAGGGAATTTTCCGTCCTCCATTTTGAAAATAGCCATTACCCCATAACAGCTTTCTGGTCAGCACACAGTTAAACTGTAACATCGCCCACTTGAGCCATAGGGAAACATGGACATTGCCTGGTACATCAGTTTTCCTCTCAGCTATAACTGACAGCAACTGATATTTTACTGACAGCAACTGATATATTTCAGATCTGACAAAATATTGTCAGAACTAGAAGGGATTATTGTCAGAAGAAAATGGTGAGCTTCTGAGAGGAACTGATGGCAAGGTAACTGTGTAATTTTCATTTGAAGTTACCTCATGTGTTTATTTTAAATATTTTTACTCAGTACAGGTTCTCTTTAAAGAAAAAGCACATGAATAAATATCACATATATGAAAATAAAGTGCACAATTGCTATCCAGATAAACGGTATTAATAGTGATAAGAGGATGCCTGGTGGAAAAAGGAGCAGCCCATAGGAAAAAGAGAGTATAAAGTGGAGTAGTGCAAAAAATAGGAGATGCTTAGCCCAGACATGAAAAAGGCCAATATCAGCAGCACAGCAGGGAACAAGGAATCGCATCAGTGGACAAGATGCCACTAGTTCCACGGGCGGCACCCCACTTTATCAAGGAGAGATAAAGCGGGGTGACGCCCGTGGAACTAGTGGGATCTTGTCCTCTGAGGGGATTCCTTGTTCCCTGCTGTGCTGCTGAGATTGACCTTTATAATTTCTGGGCTAAGTATGGCCCAGTGCACACCAAAAACCTCTAGAAGATCCGCAAAATGCTAGAGGTTTTTGAGGCAGATTTCAGAGCGATTCTAGGCATGTTTTTTAAACATGCCTAGTGGTTTTTGGAGCGTTTTTGTGTAGCAGATTACAAATATTGTTACAGTAAAAGCTGTTACTGAACAGCTTCTGTAACAAAAACGCCTGGAAAACAACTTAACTTGCAGTCTTCACCACTGGGAATAGGAGGCACGGATCTACGCAGCTCTGATCATGTGCGTAGCCTGGGAGTTCTAATTGATGGGGATTTAAACTTCAGAACTCAAATCTCTGCTGTGGTGAAATTATCCTATTTTCACCTGAAGAGCATTGCAAAAATCAAGCACCTCATACCCCCAGAAGATCTGCCAACCTTAGTTCCCGCCTTCATCACATCCCGAGTGGACTACTGCAATGCTCTCTACACTGGCCTTCCAAAAAAGGTCTTGTACCGCCTACAGCTGATACAGAATACTGCTGCCAGACTGCTAACCAACCAACCCCGTCACTGCCACATAACGCCAGTCCTGCATTCCCTTCACTGGCTACCTATAGAATGGAGGGTCCTATTCAAGATCGGCCTACTGACATTTAAATCCCTGAATAATCTAGGCCCTGGATACATGAAAGATATGTTACAGCTGCGTAGCAATTAGTGTTGGGCGAACAGTGTTCGCCACTGTTCGGGTTCTGCAGAACATCACCCTGTTCGGGTGATGTTCGCGTTCGGCCGAACACCTGGTGGTGTTCGGCCAAACTGTTCGGGTTCGCCCGAACGGCTCATTGCCTGGCCGAACAGGGCCCCTGTTCGGCACGAACAGGGCCCTGTTCGCCCGAATACTGCCCCCCTATGGGGTCGCAGGCATAAGGGGGGAGCATGCCCCGATCGCGGGGGGGGGGTCGGAAATTCCCCCCACCCCCTCCGCTAGCGCTCCCCCCTCTGCCCGCTTCCCCATTCAAAAGTTAGGAAGTGAAACTGTACCTGTGCGGTAGTGGGTGGCTGGCAGTGGGCGGCACTATGGAGTGACTGAGGAGGAGGAGGAGTCCGGAGAGTGACGCGTTGAGGGAGGCCGGGCAGCGGGCGGATCAGCAGTAGTACCGTACTACTGCTGATCCGCCCACTGCCCGGCCTCCCTCAACGCGTCACTCTCCGGACTCCTCCTCCTCCTCAGTCACTCCATAGTGCCGCCCACTGCCAGCCACCCACTACCGCACAGGTACAGTTTCACTTCCTAACTTTTGAATGGGGAAGCGGGCAGAGGGGGGAGCGCTAGCGGAGGGGGTGGGGGGAATTTCCGACCCCCCCCGCGATCGGGGCATGCTCCCCCCTTATGCCTGCGACCCCATAGGGCCCCCAAAAGCGGGATGTTCGGGGAGTTCGGGGTTCGGCCCGAACATGCCGAACATTGCGGCCATGTTCGGCGAACTTTCCCGAACCCGAACATCCAGGTGTTCGCCCAACACTAGTAGCAATCCCCGCATTCTCAGATCCACAGGTTCTAATAATCTAGTCATACCCAGAGTCCACTTGGAAGCTTTTGGTCCCAGAGCCTTCTGTCATGCTGCCCCTACGTTTTGGAACTCCTTACCTCAACAGATCAGGACAGCCCCATCCCTGGACGTGTTTAAATCCAGACTGAAAACCCACCTGTTCAGTCTGGCATTTGCAGAAATATAACTTTTGTTGTGTGAATACTTCATCCTACTAATTACTGAATCTGAGAGAGCCTAAGCGCTTTGAGTCCTATGGGAGAAAAGCGCTATAGAAATGTTATTGTATTGTATTGTATTGTATCACACTAGGTTGTATACTGAACCCGGGTTCTCCCCCTGTTGGGCTCAATATTGAGCCCACTGTGGGGTGTTATGTCTGACAGCAGCATTGTGTCATTATACAATATATTGCATTTAGAGTGATAGTTTCAAATGCAGTATGGATCATGTTGGAACATTTATTTGTTGGTTTTTTAAATGTTTTTATTCTTTATTGAATCATCAATATTGTGATTATTATTATACCTAACGTTGATTAAAGATTTTTGTTATATTTTTCCTAAATTTGCTGTGGGAGGTGCTTTTCTTTAAGGGCTTACTTCCTCTACCATATAATCACTTTAATTCCCCAAGGCTTCCCCCCCCCACACACCCACACTTATGTCCTCCCCTTTGCCACCATCTCTACTAATCCCTCAAATATGCCCCTCTTCCACCTCGGATATTCCTTCCCCTTAACCAGACATATCCTTAGTGACCTCCCTCCTGGCACCATGATCCCTGCCTCATTCATTCTTATTTCCAAAATTTCGCTACCCCTCCTTCCATCACTGTTTTCACCCCCCCCCCCCCCCCCAACATCCATGCCTTGCTTACCTGCTTTTTATTGGTGGTCAGTGGCAGTTCATCACTGCCTGCCCATGGTGACCCACTTTACTATTTGAAACTCTATAGGCCACATCCATACTCAGCCGACCCTTTCACACCCGTGGCACCAATCAGACCACCGCTATCACCTCACAGTATGTATGCACATGTGATTGAATAAATTGCACGTACTGATGTCTACCCCAATGTGTACTTTAGAATGATTTGAAGGACGAGAATAAGATTGTATGGACAGTTGGTGTACGCTACTGCTCCTTTTCCTGTGATTTTTTGTCATTATCTGCCTTCATCTATTATTGGCGGAGCACATGCCCTGAGACCCTTCAAGTCCTGTGTATAGGGGTGTGGTAGTGTTGTTGGTCCATTAGCCTCTACCAGTATCAATCCGTAAATGTGATACAGCAATAAGGGAAGTGCCACACTATATCTGCTTCTTTATAACAAGTTCAGTACTGACTCGTGGAAAAGTCATTATGATTCGATCATAGTGAAAGAATCTGCCTGTAACAATTGATGCATGTATGGCCAGCTTTAGATTATGGTTTCTAATAATAAGATTGGAGAGAGGAGAGAGAAGGTAAAGCAGGTGGTTTTGGTGCACTGCTCTCAGTTACCCAAACCAGGAGCCCCATAGCAGCAATAATAAGCTGTGCGGGGCGCATAAGGGTAATTTGGGGCTCAGGTGATCGCCGTTCCCCAAATAACACTTCCCTCCGAGTTGCAATGACTCGTGGGAATAATATTTAACACCACCAGGGAGTTTAGTGGCAGCAGGAAGAGCTGTCATTCTGTGCTCCTGGCAGTGGTGCTCGAATGTACCAAAATTCGATTCGAGTACATTCGAATTCGGGTCCGGGGCAAATTCGGATTCAAATTCGATTGCGATCGCCGAATTTGATTTGAATTCGGGTTCGTGTTTGATAACAAAATTCAGGTAAAAATTTTGTGTTCGCGAATTCGGATGTATTTTTTTTAAGGGAAATCACATTTAAATAGGTGTAATAAAAAACAAAACAAAAAAATGATGGAAAACTTTTTCTGCATTTCTGTTGTAAAATTTTATCTTCAACACCAGCATAGCTAAATTTGTGGCGTAATAGCTAGTGGCGCATGGCAGCAGCTCATAATTCTGTGGACCCTGGCGGTGGGAACACAGACAGCAGGAGGATAAATACAGCAGCAGCAGAAGCAGAAGGAGGAGTGACGTGTGGCAGCAGGCAATGTAACGGGGCCATGGTACTTAGCGTTGGTAGTACCACGGCTGTAAATAAAGACAGCAAGTTCAGGAGGTTCCGGACAGCAGTCGTGAAGCCCACATTGTGTCCAATGCACAACTGAGACAGCACAGATTTCAACCCAGACAACTCAGATTTTTTTTTTTGGTTTACAACAGTATATAGCTATTGTAGTGGCGTAATAATGGCGCATGGCAGCGGCGCATAACTCTGTAGACCCTGGCGGTGGGAACACAGACAGACAGGAGGATAAATTCAGCAGCAGGAGGAGGAGGAGTGACGAATGACAGCAGGCAATGTATTCTGTGGACCCTGGCGGTGAGGACACAGACAGCAGGAGGATAAATACAGCAGCAGATGCAGGAGGAGTGACGTGTGGCAGCAGGCAATGTAACGGGGCCATGGTACTTAGCGTTGGTAGTACCACGGCTGCAAATAAAGACAGCAAGATCAAGAGGTTCCGGACAGCAGTCGTGAAGCCCACATTGTGTCCAATGCACAACCGGGACAGCGCAGTTTTCAAACCAGACACCTCAGAATTTTTTTTTTGGTTTACAACAGTATATAGCTATTGTAGTGGTGTAATAGCTAGTGGCGCATGGCAGTGGCGCATAACTCTGTGGACCCTGGCGGTGGAAACACAGACAGACAGGCAGGAGGATAAATTCAGCAGCAGAAGGAGGAGGAGTGACGAATGGCAGCAGGCAATGTATTCTGTGGACCCTGGCGGTGGGGACACAGAAAGCAGGAGGATAAATACAGCAGCAGATGCAGGAGGAGTGACATGTGGCAGCAGGCAATGTAACGGGGCCATGGTACTTAGCGTTGGTAGTACCACGGCTGTAAATAAAGACAACAAGATCAGGAGTTTCCGGACAGCAGTCATGAAGCCCACATTGTGTCCAATGCACAACTGGGACAGCACAGTTTCCAACCCAGACACCTCAGAATTTTTTTTTTGGTTTACAACAGTATATAGCTATTGTAGTGGCGTAATAGCAAGTGGCGCATGGCAGCGGCGCACAGCTGTGGACCCTGGCGGTGGGAACACAGACAGGCAGGAGGATAAATTCAGCAGCAGGAGGAGGAGTAGGTGACGGATGGCAGCAGGCAATGTATTCTGCGGGCCCTGGTGGTGGGAACACAGACAGCAGGAGGATGAAAATCAATTCAGTGCTGCGTAATAAGTTGGCGCTTTATAAATACTATAAATAAATAAATACATACATAAATAAATAAATTCATAAATAAATAAATTCATAAATAAATACATAAATAAATACAGCAGCAGGAGGAGGAGTGACGTGTGGCAGCAGCAAACATGTCACGCGGGCCATGGTACCTAGCGTTAATACCACAGCAACTAAAGAAAAACCAGGCCAAATTATCAGGACCCAGGGACTAAAGGTTGATGTCAAAGAATAACTCCCAGGCACCTCATGTCCTCCTGTCGCCGACAACAGGTGCCAGGAACAAGACTTCAATCCAGGCCTGGTTTATCTTAAGGAATGTGAGCCTGTCCACGCCCTTTGTGGACAGACGAGAGCGCTTCTCGGTGACCATGCCACCGGCCGCACTGAATCACCTCTCGGACAGCACGCTGGAAGGGGGGCAAGACAGAACTTCCAGGGCGTACTGCGCCAGCTCACTCCAGATGTGCAAGCGCTCCACCCAGTACTCCATGGGGTCCACAGGCTCCGCGCTGCCAGTGTCAAGCCCACTGAAGGACCCAATGTATTCGTCCACCATCCGGGTCATGCGCTGGCTGTGACTTTGACAGGAGGTGGCTGTTGCATGCACCTCCTCTCTCGGCTGCTCTATCGTTATGTAGAGCACCTGCGTCAATGACAGCAGGTCTCCTGGGCGACTGACACTGCTGCTTGCCGCAGGCACGCTGTGCTGGCTGGACAGGGACAAAGGGGGTGGAAGGCTGGGGGAAGGCTTCCTCCAGTTGCCGAACAAGGATCTCCTGCAACTCCCTTGTTCGCTGTTCACGGTCTCTAGCAGGCAGAAACTGAGCTCACCTCCCCCTCAGCCGTGGATACAGGATCATGCTGATGCAGGCGTTCTCCCTCGCTTGCATCTGCTTGACCCTAGGGACTGTGTGCAGGCAGCGCAGCATGTGCGCTGCCATGGGGAACAGGGTGGTCCGTGCAACAGAGACATCAGGGTCAGCGTCCTCCTCCGACCCCTGAGCCTCTTCCTCCTCTCTCCACCCTCGCACCACTGCTACTGCACTCCGCTGTTCCCCCTCAGCAGCAACGTACAGCACCTCCAACTCCTCCTCATCCTCCTCCAGGGACTCAAATACCTGCGCAGCAGTGGACTGCGCAGGCGGCTGCTGTTCTAGCTGGTTCAGGGCCTCCTCTCCCAAATCCACCAAAGAGTCAAGTGCCCTGTCCAGCAGACAAACAAAGGGCATCCACTGGCAGAGGGATGCCCGTTCCTGGCGCACCAGGCTGGTTCCCTGCAGGAAGGGAGCCAACACCAAGCAGACCTGCTGCATCTGCCCCCACTGTGCGTTGGTGAGGAGCTGGAGTTTGGTGGTGCCGGCGAGAGTGCCATCCACGATGTACCGGTTGACAGCCCTCCTCTGCTCAACCAGCCGCTCCAACATCGTCAGGGTGGAGTTCCAGCTAGTTGGCACATCGATGACAATGCGGTGTCGTGGCAGGCCCTCGCGCTGCTGGATGTCTGCCAAGGTTGCTGCGGCAGCAGCTGAGTGACGGAAAGTGCGCACAATTTTCGTCGCCAATTCCAACAGCTCCTCCATCCCCTGGTAGGTGCGCAGGAACTTCTGCACCACCAGGTTGAGGACGTGGGCCAAGCAGGGGACGTGGGTCAAGTGTCCCGTGCTAATGGCAGCCAGCTGGTTGGCGGCATTGTCGGACACCACCAATCCGACTCGGAGGCCTCTGGGGGTCAGCCACGTCTTCTCCTGCTCCCTCAGGTAGCGGAGCACGTTGGCTGCAGTCAAGCTGTTCTTCCCCAGGCTTTTCATCTCCAGCAGCGCTTGACAGTGATGGGCCTTAATGCTGCTGTTGATGCGGTGTCGCCTGGCGGCGCGAGCTGCTGCTTCTCCCATGACCCCGCGCGGTGGCACCACATAGTGGGCGACTGGTGTTGCTGCTGCCACCGATGCGCCCGAGGGTGGACCTGCTGCTTCCTCGGGCTTTCCACCAGGCTGACCCAGTGGGCCGTAAAGGACAGATAGCGGTCTGTCCCAAAACGGCTGCTCCATGAATTCATGGTTATGTGGATCCACGCACTCACGGCGTGATCAAGCACGCGGACCACGTTCGCCATGGCAAAGCGGTGCAGTGCTGGGATCGCCGTGAGGGAGAAGTAGTGGCGGCTGGGGACTTGCCACTCCGGGATCCCAAACTGCAGCAGCGCTCTCATGTCACTCCCCTCCTGCACAAAGGAATACGGCAGGAATAGTAGACAGCAAGAGCACATGGCCCGGGCAAGCAACCTGTTCAGCACCCGGATGTGCCTGTGGGCGGGAGGCAGCACCTTGGTCACACCAGGGAATGACTCGCTGAGCAGGGTCTGGCATCGTTTGCCTGCACGGGAGGATGAGGAGGCCACTGTGGAGGGAGGTGATGAGGCCACTGAGGACTGGCTGCCCGGGGGGGGGGGACAGTGAGTTGCTGCTGCTGTGCTCCTGCTGCTGCTGCTAGATGAGCAGGAGGGTGGGATGCTGCAGCTGCTACCGCTGCTGTAGTCTGTGCAGTGGCTGTCTGGCTCTGACCACTGCCTGCACAACTGTCCTTCAGCTTCATATACTCACTATAGTCCTCAAAATGTTTGTTCTCTAAGTGGGTCTGCAGGCACGAGGTACTCAACTTGAGGAGATCGCGACCTCTGCTGAGACTGACACCGTAACTGTTGCAAATTGCACGGGTTGCGTCCACTTTCACTTTCAGTGAAGAACTGCCAGACTGGGGGCTTCAACTTGCCCTTCGAGCTAGAGGGCTGGGGATTTTTTGGGCCCTTGGAGGGTTGTGTTTTTTTCTGCTTGCTTGGAGGTTTGCTGCGGGTGGTAGTAGTGGCTGAAGCAGCAGGCTGTGGCTCCTGCCTTCCACGCCCTGTGCTTGCCGCCTTGCTGCTGCCATGCCTCTGCGCCAGAAACACCTCCTCCTCCGATGACGAGCTGCCTTCAAGCAAGTGTGCTGGTGGTACTGGTGGTGGCCCATAGGGAGGATCCAGCATGTCATCATCATCCCCAAACATGTCCTCTGAGCCCGCCTCAACCACATCCTGTACCCCAAAATCCCCTGCATGATGCCCCTCCTCATCAGCGCCAACCACAAACTGCTCCACCTCTAACTCCTCCTCCTCGCATGATGATGTCACAATTATCTCCTGCTCAAACTTCTCTACAACATCCCTCTACACAGCTGCAGTCACTGGGGTGAAGACCGAGCTCAGTGAGGGCAGGCTGGTCAATGGGGTCACCGTGACCTCAAGCGGTGGTGGAGGCCTGCTGTGGACCAGAGTGCTGGTGGTGGTGGTGGCACTGGTCTCGCTGCTGCTGAAGGCCTGGCTGAAAACAGTAGCTTGCTGCTCCACCATCATTTCCACCACAGCCTGCACCTCACTCTCCACAATGGGCCGGGGGCGACGACCCGTCTCAAAGATGGGCGCAACGCGTGGCTGAACAGTTAGTAGTTAACTGAACAGGTAGTAGTAGTAGACTAGTAGTAGACAAGTTGTACTACGCAGGTAACTAATAAATCCCTAGTCAGTGTACTACACAATAAGTAAGTGGTGTGTCAGACAGTGGGTGGGAATTAAAGTCGGTCACACGCGGTCAGACGCAATCAATAGGGTCGGGCAAATGACAGCGACTCACAGGTCACAACAGATGCTGGCCTGTACACAGTCAGTCAGTAACTAACTATTAACTAACTATTAACTAACAGTACTGAAGCTATAAACTAACAGACTACAGCAGTACAATTTAACTAAACTAGTATAGTACAAAACTAACTATAATCCCTAACGTACCTAAGCTAGTAGTAGGCTAAGGCTGCCCTAGGCTAGCAGGCCTAGCCTGCACACAGGCTATCACTAGCCTAGCACAGTATACACTATACACTAGCTGACTACAAACAATCATATTACTAGCTATCTAATAAACAATACAATCAATGGGCCTGATTCACAAAGCGGTGCAAAGTGTTTGCACGCCTGTGAAAACCCCTGTATCACGCCTAAACTCAGTTTAGGTGTGATAAAATGAAACTCGCGCGAAGTTCCGCGCGCAAAGTTTTGCGCGCGCAATCGCCCGGCGCACAGTGCAGTTCGCGCAATGTGCCCATTAAAGCCTATGGGCGCTGTGCGCGGAATTGCGCGATTGCGCGTGCAAAACTTTGCGCGCGGGACTTTGCACGCGATAAAGAGCAAAAGCGGTGCTAACTCAGCTTTGCACGGCTTATCACGCCTAAAGTCTTTTAGGCGTGATAACTGAGTTATCACCGCTTTGTGAATCGAGCCCAATGTGTTTAGGAGGTGTTTAGGAAGCAAAACCCTAGGTTTAGCACAAGAATGCACTTGCTCAGACGCAGCACAGCACTGGAGATACTCTCAGTACCAGCACAGTCACACAAGTACGTGGCTCCGCAACATGGCCGCCGCCTTATATAGAGGAGGGGAGGGCCAGGCTCCCCTCCTCTGTTTGGTTGCTAGCGTTGCCAGGGCCTCAGCTGGAGAACTTATGATTGGCCACCTGGTCACCAACGTCACTCCCGAATCCGAACCCACTGCGTCATCTAGCCGAATTCGAGTGCGAATATTTGGGAAACTTCACGTTCGAGTCCGGCATATTCGGGTTCGGCTCCGACTTCGGCAACGCTGAAATCTACCCGAATTTTTTGGGTAGATGCGCATTCGGATGTCCTGGAGAGCAACCCTGGCTCCTGGCACCTAACTCACCCGCAACATACAAATACTAAGGGCTCAGACACACTACAAGCACTTTTATGAGCACCTTTAGGCCATCAGAACTTTCTGAAAGCTTTTTAAAAAGGGCTCCCATTGACTCACATTAAAATCATGGTAAAATCGCGATTGCGGTAAAATCGCTCAGAAAAGCGCTTATAGTGTGTCTGCGCTCTTATGCAGAGAAGGGGAGAAACAGTGAGAAGAGAAATGCTGAAAGAGATGGAAGAAGATAGTTACGTGACAAGACAATATGCTCTGTACAGCGCTGCGGAAGATGGCAGCGCTATATAAATACTAAATAATAATAATTATAATTTGCCTTACCAGGATTGCACTTTTATTCAGCTTTCCTGTATGACAAGAAGATACAGCCAGCTCTAGAGGAAGAGGGAAACAAAGGTGAATGAGAGAGTGTTGGTGCACACCAAGAGTGCTTCTGAGTGTTTTTCAAGTGATTTGAAAAGCCAATGTTACCCTATGACAGTGCTCTCACAGCAGCATTGTGATTTTTTTAAAATCGCAAACATGCTGCATGTAGCATTTTTAAAATCGCAAACATGCTGCATGTAGCATTTTAAAAAAAAAAATTTTAAAATCGCAAACATGCTGCATGTAGCATTTTTTGGAGCGATTCATTCAAAAAGTGCTCTGAAAATCGTTTCACTAAATCACACATGCAAATTGCTAGAGTTTGCTATTGTGATTTTGGCGTGCACTAGCCCAGAGAGAGGAGGAGTGGAGAGAAATTGAGAATAGCCTGAGATGGAGCAGAGATCTTATCTGTATTGCAGTCCCACATCACACAGAGGCTACTTGCCTGTAATTGGACTCCTGTCCCTGCCAATCTCTCACACAAATCAGAAAGCAGCCCTCCTGGAGTCTAGGGACTGTCAAAAACTTTTCAACTTGTTTAACGCCTTATCCAGAGACAAGACAGATGTTTGCCCACGGACCCTCCAGGCAAGCTCTGCATCATGCTGTGTATATTTACAAGCTTGCCTGCCCTCTAATTGCACTTTTATCAGCTAGCCTAGTGTTTTACATTGCCTTACAACAACAAACCTGAATACACTAGACACTGGACCAGCCCTAAATCACTGAATGAAAGACGGCCTTTGAGGAGATTGGCCCCCTGCCCCCCTGGCCAGTCTGCCCCTGGCTCTTTACCCTGGACTACCCCGCCAGCCTCTAAACCTGTTACCTCTTTTGTAACCCTGGCTACTCTCACAGCTTTTAATGAGATATGTAAAAAACTTGACTATCCAGCCTTCTTAGCCCTCTTACTAGCCTGGTTTTCAATAAGGATTTTGGCCCAAGATGGGATGTCAATTTCTTTTCTACCCATTATCCTGACCGCCATATTCCGGCTCATATTTCTGTTGATTCAGGCAAATTCGAGAGCAGTTTTATCCAATATCCCTCAATGGGCTTACTTACAGATCAGATCTTATATTCTTAAAGCTTCAAACAAGAGTTGCTTTTTGAGAACCCTCACCCCGTTTGAGAAACTGTGCCAGACAGGCACCCAGGTTCGCCATACTCTTTGCTCTATAAATTAATGGAACCTGGGCTTTTGGATAAGGAACAGAGATTCCTTAGGGCATGGGAGAGTGCGTGTACCACTGTAGATCAGCCCTTAGATTGGGAAAATATATTTTTCCTTACACACAAAAGCTCATTAAATACTCTAATTCTGGAGACGGGCTACAAGGTCCTCACTAGGAGATGCAATCAGACTGTTGGAACTTTTAAAAATATCTGGTGGGATTGTGCAAAGAGTATACTCTATTGGAAGAATATGCATTATTAGGCTAAGAAGATTACAGGCATATCAGTTCCTTTCAGAATTGAGACATACCTCCTCCACTCCAATTCCCTCCCACTAAAATCTTACAAAAATTCCCTCTTGATACACCTTATCAATGTTCAGTTATGGCCTAATTCTCCTTACTTAAAGGGAACCTAAACTTAGAAGGATATGCATTTTTCCTTTTAAAATAATACCAGTTGCCTGACTCTCCTGCTGATCCTGTGTCTCTAATACTTTCAGCTACAGTCCCTGAACATGCATGCAGATCAGGTGCTCTGACTGAAGTCAGACTGGATTAGCTGCATGCTTGTTTCAGGTCTGTGATTCAGCCACTACTGCAGCTAAAGAGATAAGCAGGATGCCAGGAACTGGTATTGTTTAACAGGAAACATCCATATCGCTCTCAGTTTAGGTTCCCTTTAAGTCAGGATTTTAAAAACACTGTGCGCTTACGTTCTTTTTGGGAAATGGTACATTTTCTATCACCTCTGACGTGTTTATTGTACTTCTATATTCTTAAATAGAGATGGCGCGAACGGTTCGAACGCGAACTTGTTCGCACGAACAACGCGAGTTCGACCCGCCCCCTATGCTACATCATTGGCTAAATTTTGACCCTCTACATCAGTCAGCAGACACATGGCAGCCAATCAGGCTGCACTCCCTCCTGGATCCCCCGCCCCCTTATAAAAGGCAGCAGTGTCTGCCATTTTCTCAATCTGTCTGCTGTGATATTAGTGAGAGAATGGAGAGACATTGGAGAGATAGGGAAAGCGATAGTTATGAGGTCTGTTAGCTTGCCCCTTGCTGAAATGTGTTGATGAAAAGCACCCCAAAACAGCTCTTTTGAGAGCTAATGTTCTTGTGATGTGTTTTTTTTTTGTGTTGGCCACTGACACTGCATATACAGCCCTGTCTGCCGCAGCTGGCCCTTGCTTATTGCTATACTGTGCCAGGCCCAGCACATTCAGTGCCTAGTGTGACTGCTGCACATTGTATTATAATACCAGTCATTGCATACCTTTCACTGCATCTGTGTGACCGCACGCTGTTTTATATACCAATCCGTGCATACCTTTTCACTGCTCCTGTGTGACCGCACACTGTTTTATAAACCAGTCACTGCATACCTTTCACGGCATCTGTGTGACCGCACACTGTTTTATATACCAGTCACTGCATACCTTTCACTGCATCTGTGTGACTGCACGCTGTTTTATATACCAGCAGTCAGTGCATCTATTGTCACTGCAACTGTGTGACTGCACATTGTTATACCAGCAGTCACTGCAACCTTTTCACTGCACCTGTGTGACTGCACATTGTTATACCAGCAGTCACTGCAACCTTTTCACTGCACCTGTGTGACTGCTTATTGTTATACCAGCAGTCACTGCATACCTTTCACTGCACCTTTGTGACTGCACATTGTTATAACAGCAGTCACTGCAACCTTTTTACTGCACCTGTGTGACTGCACATTGTTATACCAGCAGTCACTGCATACCTTTTCACTGCACCTGTGTGACTGCTGAACATTGTATTATAATACCAGTCACTGCATACCTTTCACTGCACCTGTGTGACTGCTGAACATTGTATTATAATACCAGTCACTGCATACCTTTCACTGCATCTGTGTGACTGCAACAGTGGCGTAGCTAAGGAGCTGTGGGCTCCGAGGCAAGTTTTATAATGGGGCCCCCAAGCGCTCTATACATAACAATTGATATGGCGCACCATAACCTGCCAATGGCAACTACAGTGTCAGAGGTGCAAGAAGGGGATGGGGAACAGTTTGTTAATGATTATCACTATTCAAAGTATCTAAAGAAATGAGTATTATGAACACAGGACCAATAGGGAGCTAATACTGTAATTGAGTGAGGGCCCTTGGGACAGAGGGGCCCCCAATGCGGTCGCAAACTCTGCAACCCCTATTGCTACGCCCCTGGACTGCAGTCTGTTTTATATACCAGTCACTGCATACCTTTCACTGCATCTGTGTGACCGCACACTGTTTTATATACCAGCAGTCAGTGCATCCATTTTCACTGCACCTGTGTGACCGCACATTGTTATACCAGCAGTCACTGCAACCTTTTCACTGCACCTCAGTGACTGCTCATTGTTATACCAGCAGTCACTGCAACCTTTTCACTGCACCTGTGTGACTGCACATTGTTATACCAGCAGTCACTGCTTACCTTTCACTGCACCTGTGTGACTGCACATTGTTATACCATCAGTCACTGCAACCTTTTCACTGCACCTCAGTGACTGCTCATTGTTATACCAGCAGTCACTGCAACCTTTTCACTGCACCTGTGTGACTGCTTATTGTTATACCAGCAGTCACTGCAACCTTTTCACTGCACCTGTGTGACTGCACATTGTTATACCAGCAGTCACTGCAACCTTTTCACTGCACCTGTGTGACTGCACATTGTTATACCAGCAGTCACTGCATACCTTTCACTGCACCTTTGTGACTGCACATTGTTATAACAGCAGTCACTGCAACCTTTTCACTGCACCTGTGTGACTGCACATTGTTATACCAGCAGTCACTACATACCTTTTCACTGCACCTGTGTGACTGCTGCACATTGTATTATAATACCAGTCACTGCATACCTTTCACTGCATCTGTGTGACTGCAACAGTGGCGTAGCTAAGGAGCTGTGGGCCCCGAGGCAAGTTTTATAATGGGGCCCCCAAGCGCTCTATACATAACAATTGATATGGCACACCATAACCTGCCAATGGCAACTACAGTGTCAGACGTGCAAGAAGGGGATGGGGAACAGTTTGTTAATGATTATCACTATTCAAAGTATCTAAAGAAGTGATTATTATGAACACAGGACCAATAGGGAGCTAATACTGTAATTGAGGGAGGGCCCTTCAGGGGCCCCTCTGTCCCAAGGGCCCCAATGCGGTCGCAAACTCTGCAACCCCTATTGCTACGCCCCTGGACTGCAGACTGTTTTATATACCAGTCACTGCATACCTTTCACTGCATCTGTGTGACCGCACACTGTTTTATATACCAGCAGTCAGTGCATCTATTTTCACTGCATCTGTGTGACTGCACATTGTTATACCAGCAGTCACTGCAACCTTTTCACTGCACCTGTGTGACTGCTCATTGTTATACCAGCAGTCACTGCAACCTTTTCACTGCACCTGTGTGACTGCACATTGTTATACCAGCAAACACTGCTTACCTTTCACTGCACCTGTGTGACTGCACATTGTTATACCAGCAGTCACTGCAACCTTTTCACTGCACCTTTGTGACTGCACATTGTTATAACAGCAGTCACTGCAACCTTTTCACTGCACCTGTGTGACTGCACATTGTTATACCAGCAGTCACTGCATACCTTTTCACTGCACCTGTGTGACTGCTGCACATTGTATTATAATACCAGTCACTGCATACCTTTCACTGCATCTGTGTGACTGCAACAGTGGCGTAGCTAAGGAGCTGTGGGCCCCGAGGCAAGTTTTATAATGGGGCCCCCAAGCGCTCTATACATAACAATTGATATGGCGCACCATAACCTGCCAATGGCAACAACAGTGTCAGAGGTGCAAGAAGGGGATGGGGAACAGTTTGTTAATGATTATCACTATTCAAAGTATCTAAAGAAGTGATTATTATGAACACAGGACCAATGGGGAGCTAATACTGTAATTGAGGGAGGGCCCTTGGGGGGCCCCTCTGTCCCAAGGGCCCCAATGCGGTTGCAAACTCTGCAACCCCTATTGCTACGCCCCTGGACTGCAGACTGTTTTATATACCAGTCCCTGCATACCTTTCACTGCATCTGTGTGACCGCACACTGTTTTATATACCAGCAGTCAGTGCATCCATTTTCACTGCACCTGTGTGACTGCACATTGTTATACCAGCAGTCATTGCAACCTTTTCACTGCACCTGTGTGACTGCACATTGTTATACCAGCAGTCACTGCAACCTTTTCACTGCACCTGTGTGACTGCACATTGTTATACCAGCAGTCACTGCTTACCTTTCACTGCACCTGTGTGACTGCACATTGTTATACCAGCGGTCACTGCAACCTTTTCACTGCACCTGTGTGACTGCTCATTGTTATACCAGCAGTCACTGCAACCTTTTCACTGCACCTGTGTGACTGCACATTGTTATACCAGCAGTCACTGCAACCTTTTCACTGCACCTGTGTGACTGCACATTGTTATACCAGCAGTTACTGCATACCTTTCACTGCACCTGTGTGACTGCACATTGTTATACCAGCAGTCACTGCAACCTTTTCACTGCAACTGTGTGACTGCACCTTGTTATACCAGCAGTCACTGCATACTGTCAGTAATCCTGCGCTTACCAGCTCAGTTGCTGTTTTCTGGTGCGGCCGCCCGCAGTGGCAGAGATGATGTCAGCAGCGTGTCTGCTAGGATCCGGCCGCATTATACTCTGACTAAAAATGAGGGCGGACGCATGCGCTGGCAGCGTCGCTCCTCTTATGCTCTTAGGAAGCGTGTCAGCTGACCAGCTGTCAGCTGACACGCAGGACTCCACCTCAGGTTTCAGGATTGGCCAGGCAGCGTGGGGGCATGTTCTCCTGCTTACCTGGGCTATTTAAGCTCTGTTCTGACACTTGCTTACTGTCTGCTCTAGCTAACACTTCGCAGTGAAGGCTTCAGACCTTAGTCAGTTCCGTGTGTGGCTTGAACCGGCAGGACCCCGGGGCTTCCATACCAGCTAGCCTATTATTATTATTATCATTACTGATTGATATACTGTGTTTGACTTCTGCTTGATCCTCTGACTTCTCCTTGCCTATCGATTCTGTACCTTTGCCAATCTGATCTGTTGCCGAACTCTGCCTGAACACTCACTTAGCTTTTGCCTGCCGATTCTGTACCTTTGCATATCTGATTGTTGCCAACCTCTGCCTGTTTACTAACGTTGTATTTGCCTGTCGATTTTGTCTGTCAGATCTGTTACCGACCCTGTTTTGCCTGACCATTCTCATTATCTGTACTCAGTGTTAGTGCTGCCTTCTACTGACACTGTCTGTGGACATTTCCCGTTCAGGGAACGTCTGATATTTTTCTGTCTGCTAGTGCTCACACACTAGCAGATTGTTACATTAGAGCAGACCATATAGATATGGAAGAGCTTTGCAAGCAAGTACAAGCTCTTATGCTGGCGGTTGGTAACTTGAGCGCCACTGTTACCAACCAACAGCAACAGCTGGACAGTTTGTCCCAGGCTGTTCGTGGACTGCAGCCGCAACAGCAAGTTCAAACTGCTCCACCAATCCTCCTGGTACCTGAGCCCAAAATGTCATTGCCAGAGAAATTTTCAGGACATAGAAGTGATTTCCGCAACTTCAGGAATCGCTGTCAGTCCTACTTTGAAGTCAGACCTATTGCTTCCAGCAATGAGCATCAGACGGTCACCCTGGTAAAAACTCTCCTGCAGGGTGATTTCCAAACTTGGGCCTATGACCTACCACCTAACCATGAGGCTTTAAAATCTATCAGTAATTTCTTTGGCGTCATGGCGGTCATTTATGACGACCCTGATACAGCTGCTAGTGCTGTACGTAAGATCCGTAACCTCCGTCAGGGTCACCGTTCTGCGGAGGATTATGCGGCTGAATTTCGAAAATGGACTAGCGCCTCTAGGTGGGAAAACTTTGCTCTTTTAGATCAATTTATGTTAGGTTTATCTGATAGAGTGTCTGAAGTCTTGCTTGGTCATCCCGAGCCTAGCACTCTGGGGGAGGCCATTGCTTTGGCCATTAAAATTGACCATAGGATCCGGTATCATCACCAGAGCAGATCCCGGTCACTTTTACGTTCCACCGTGTTAACCTCCAGCTCTGTTACACACTCAGACGAACCCATGCAGTTGGGACACACTAAATTGTCTGATCTGGAGCACAATCACCCCAAACTTTTGATAAATTGCTGCTACCTATTAAGGTATCTGTGAAGGATTGTGAGTACTCTTCTCAAGCCTTCATCGATTCAGGAGCAGCAGGGAATTTTATTGATGCCAGTTTAGTGGAGGAATGGGGAATTCCTTTAATACCCATGGAGAAAAAACTCTACGTAACTGGTATTGATGACTCTCCTTTACAGGATCATCAGCCACTTTCACAAACAACCTTTCTCTCATGTCAGATTGGGTTGTTTCATGTGGAGGAGATGCAATTTTATGTTTTGAAAATGTTGTCATGTTCCATAGTTCTGGGTCTCCCTTGGTTACAAAAACATTCCCCTCAAATTGACTGGAGCACAGGGCAACTTACGTCTTGGTCTCCCTTTTGTTTCAAGAATTGTTTACAAAACCTGCCATTGCACACTTCATGTCTGTCTGTAGAGGGGGTTCCTAAGCAGTATGTTTTCTTCTCTGATGTGTTCTCCCCCCAATCAGCGGACAAATTGCCTCCGCATCGTTATTCGACTGCCCTATAGATCTACGTCCAGGTACTATGCCTCCCAGAGGTCATATCTACCCCCTGTCTGGTCCTGAAAAGAAAGCTATGAAGGAGTACATCAAGGAAAATATAGAGAAAGGTTTTTTTCCGCCCTTCTAGTTCTCCGGCCGGAGCAGGGTTCTTTTTTGTCCAAAAGAAAGATGGAGGTCTTAGACCATGCATTAATTATAGGGGACTAAATAACATCACTGTTAGGAACAAATATCCTTTGCCGCTTATTGAGGATTTGTTCTCACAAAACACTGGGGCACAGATATTTTCTAAATTAGATCTCAGAGGGGTTTATAACCTAATCAGGATCAGACAGGGGGATGAATGGAAGACCGCCTTTAATACACAAGACGGTCACTACAAGTACCTGGTGATGCCTTTTGGGTTGTGTAATGCACCTGCTGTGTTTCAGGATTTTGTGAACGAGATTTTTAGAGATGTACTTAGTAGATTTGTTATCGTCTACTTAGACGATATTCTTATTTTTTCCAAAAATATCGATGGACATCGTCAACATGTGAAATTCGTGCTACAAAAATTGAGAGAGAACTTCCTTTTTGCTAAAATTGAAAAGTGTGTGTTCGAGGTCAAGGAAATTCCATTTCTGGGATATATTATCTCGGATTCCGGGTTTGTCTATGGACAAAAAGAAAGTTGATGCTGTATTGGAATGGCCTCAATCACTGGGTCTGAAACCATTACAGAGGTTCATTGGTTTTGCGAATTACTATCGCAAGTTAATTCGCAATTTCTCTACCATTATTGCCCCCTTGACAAACATGACCAAAAAAGGAGCAGATCCCTCTCATTGGTCTGTTGAGGCTTCCCAGGCTTTTCAGACTCTTAAAGAAGCGTTTTGTTCTGCCCCCGTCCTCATGCACGCCGATGTCCTCCGACCTTTTATCGTTGAAGTTGATGCCTCAGAGATAGGGGTAGGTGCTGTCCTATCTCAATATTCCGGTCAACCAGAATGCTTGCACCCTTGTGCATTCTTTTCACGAAAGTTTAGTTCAGCAGAGAGAAACTATGACATTGGTAATAAGGAATTTCTGGCAGTCAAGATGGCTTTCGAGGAATAGAGCCATTGGTTGGAGGGGGCAGAACACACCATTACTGTATACACGGATCACAAGAATCTGGAGTATATAGAAGGAGCTAAGAGACTGAACCCCAGGCAGGCACGCTGGGCTTTATTCTTTTCCCCTTTTAGGTTTATCATTACATATAAACCGGGGAGCAAGAACGTCAAGGCAGATGCGTTATCTAGATGTTTTGATCCTATTGAGTTTTTACCTGCCACTCCTTCTAATATACTTCCTGAACATATTGTTGTCTCGTCAACTGAATTATCGGTTGATCTGTTAGAATCATTAGCCTAGTTTCAGGCAGAGTCCCCGTCGGGGAGACCCTCTGAGCGATTGTTTGTTCCTTTACACTTACGACTATCTGTACTGAAGCAATGTCATTGCAGTAAGGTAGCGGGTCATCCAGGTGTTACCAGAACATTAGATTTACTCCAACGGCATTTCTGGTGGCCTTCCATTAGAACCGATTGCAAGGAATTAGTGTCAGCTTGCACGGTTTGTGCTAAAAGCAAAGCGGTCAGGAATGCTCCTGCTGGTACACTAAAACCACTGCCAATTCCCAGTTCTCCCTGGATGCATATTTCAATGGATTTTATTGTGGCTCTCCCTGCGTCCCAGGGAAAGACGGTCATCTGGGTTGTGGTAGATAGGTTCAGCAAAATGGCGCATTTCATACCACTTGAAAAATTACCTTCTGCCAAAGAATTGGCTGAACTATTTATTGTAAATATTTTCAGATTACACGGCATTTCCGAAAATATTGTATCAGATAGAGGGGTACAATTTGTGTCACAATTCTGGAAGAACTTTTGTGCACTTATGGTTATGTCTTTGTCCTCTTCCTCTTTATTCCATCCTCAGACGAATGGCCAGACGGAAAGAATTAATCAGTCTCTAGAGCAGTTTTTAAGGTGTTATGTTTCTGAATCCCAGGAAGATTGGGTACAGTTTTTTCCATTCGTAGAATTTGCGCAGAACAATTTATTGAATGCCTCCTCAAAAATTTCTCCATTTCAAGTGGTTTTTGGGAGATCGCCCAGATTCTCTTTTGTCCCCTCTGCTTCCTCTTCCTTCCCAGTTCTGCAGGATTGGGTGGTCAGGATGCGAGAGATTTGGTCCTCTGTCAATCTCTCAGTTGCTGTGTTCCCCGCTGGCAGCGCATCTGAGGTTTCTGGTGCGGCCGCCCGCAGTGGCAGAGATGACATCAGCAGCGTGTCTGCTAGGATCCGGCCGCATTATACTCTGACTAAAAATGAGGGCGGACGCATGCACTGGCAGCGTCGCTCCTCTTATGCTCTTAGGAAGCGTGTCAGCTGACCAGCTGTCAGCTGACACGCAGGACTCCACCTCCGGTTTCAGGATTGGCCAGGCGGCGTGGGGGCGTGTTCTCCTGCTTACCTGGGCTATTTAAGCTCTGTTCTGACACTTGCTCACTGTCTGCTCTAGCTAACACTTTGCAGTGAAGGCTTCAGACCTTAGTCTGAACACAGTTCCGTGTGTGGCTTGAACCGCCAGGAACCCGGGGATTCCATACCAGCTAGCCTATTATTATTATTACTGATTGATATACTGTGTTTGACTTCTGCTTGATCCTCTGGCTACTCCTTCCCTATCGAATCTGTACCTTTGCCAATCTGATCTGTTGCCGACCTCTGCCTGAACACTCACTTAGCTTTTGCCTGACGATTCTGTACCTTTGCATATCTGATTGTTGCCGACCTCTGCCTGTTTACTAACGTTGTATTTGCCTGCCGATTTTGTCCCGTGTCTGTCAGATCTGTTACCGACCCTGTTTTGCCTGACCATTCTCATTATCTGTACTCAGTGTTAGTGCTGCCTTCTACTGACACTGTCTGTGGACATTTCCCGTTCAGGGAACGTCTGATATTTGTCTGTCTGCTAGTGCTCACACACTAGCAGATCGTTACACATACCTTTCACTGCACCTGTGTGACTGCACATTGTTATACCAGCAGTCACTGCAACCTTTTCACTGCACCTGTGTGACTGCACATTGTTATACCAGCAGTCACTGCAACCTTTTCACTGCACCTGTGTGACTGCACATTGTTATACCAGCAGTCACTGCAACCTTTTCACTGCACCTGTGTGACTGCACATTGTTCTACCAGCAGTCAATGCATACCTTTCACTGCACCTGTGTGACTGCACATTGTTATACCAGCATTTACTGCAACCTTTTCACTGCACCTGTGTGACTGCACATTGTATTATACCAGCAGTCAGCCAGGCCGCAATTATTAATTATAAAGGCGATACCCAAACTGTACCGTGATGTTGAAAGGCAAGTGGTGTCATCTCTGGCACACAGTGTTGGGTCAAGGGTCCAGCTAACCACAGATGCCTAGTCTGCAAAGCATGGTCAGGGCAGGTACATTACTTATACAGCACATTGGGTCCTTCCTTGGATGTGTGGTGGTAGCTGTTTCTCAGGCTCCCACTTCAGACCCAGAATCGAACCCTGGTTCCCTGGCCATTACCCGTGGTCACCATGGTGCAGAAAGTACCAAAGAGAGTTGATCACACAGTTGAATGAATGGCAGACTTGCCCTCCATCACAGATTCTCGTTAAAGGATTTCAAGTGTACTCATCATTATACAGGGCCTCGAAAGAGTCCTGTATTGTTATTTTTCATCACTACCTCCCCGAGTCGGGACTTGCGTGCCATGCCTGCTGCCTTCCTTGGATGTGTGTTGTTAGCCGTTTCTCAGGCTCCCACTCTGGACCGGAATCTAACCGATTCCCCGGCCGTACCCTTTCTTCAACAATGGTAGAGAAAGAACCATCGACCGTCTGAGCAGTGATGAACCCCTGGACTACTGGGTGTGCAGGCTTGACCTGTGGCCAGAGCTGTCACAATTTGCCATCCAACTTCTGGCTTGCCCTGCCTCAAGCGTCCTAGAATGGACCTTCAGTGCAGCTGGAGGCATTGTCAGTGAGAAGAGAAGTCGCCTAGGTCAAAAAAAGTGTTCAGTACCTCACCTTTATTAAAATGAATGAGGCATGGATCCCAGAGGGCTACTGCCTGCCCGAAGACTAAGTCAGTCCCCACACACACAGCATCTCTGCCTGCACGCCGTGTGACGGCCTGCCTGAAGACTAAGTCAGTCCCCACACAGCATCTTTGCCTGCAGGCTGCGTGACTGCCTTCTCTGTCACCACCAAAAGGGTCCAGGACTCCAGGTGGATTCCTAAACAAAAAGAATAATAATTTTTCTGGTGCGTGTCCATGCTTGCCTAATTTTTCTGGATGCACTGGGGCTGCAACAACAAAACAAAAGGCATGTACATGTGTCAATTCCCCTTCATGACCGTTACCTTGCCGCGGTGAATAATTTTCCCCGTGACCTTTGGCGTGTATCACACACCGCCATGCCCCCTCCAGGTGTTAAACCCCCTGGAAACATATTTTCCATCGCTTTTGTGGCCAGAAACAGTGTTTGAAGTTTTGAAAGTTCACCTGCCCATTGAAGTCTATTGTGGTTGGCATGGTTCGTGCGAACGCAAACTTTTTCAGAAGTTCGAGGTTCGCGAACCTAAATTCGGAAGTTTGAGCCATCTCTATTCTTAAATACGCCAACTGTATGTTTTTGTATGCTCATTCTATATTACAGTGGGATGCGAAGGTTTGGGTAACCTTGTTAATCGTCATGATTTTCCTGTATAAATCATTGGTTGTTACGATAAAACATGCCAGTTAAATATATCATATAGGAGACACAACAGTGATATTTGAGAAGTGAAATGAAGTTTATTGGATTTACAGAAAGTGTGCAATAATTGTTTGAATAAAATTAGACAGGTGCATAAATGTGGACACTATTGTCATTTTATTGATTCCAAAACCTTTAGAACTAATTATTGGAACTCAATGTGGCTTGGTAAGCTCAGTGACCCCTGACCTACATACACAGGTGAATTCAATTATAAGAAAGAGTATTTAAGGGGTCTATTGTAAGTTTCCCTCCTCTTTTAATTATCTCTAAAGAATAGCAACATAGGGGGCTCAAAACAACTCTCAAATGACCTGAAGACAAAGATTGTTCACCATCATGGTTTAGAGGAAGGATACAGAAAGCTGTCTCAGATACATTTCAGCTGTCTGTTTCCACAGTTAGGAACATATTGAGGAAATGGAAGACCACAGGCTCAGTTCAAGTTAAGGCTCGAAGTGGCAGACCAAGAAAAATCTCGGATAGACATAGGTGATGAATGGTGAGAACAGTCAGAATCAACCCACAGACCAGCACCAAAGACCTACAACATCATCTTGCTGCAGATGGAGTCACTGTATATTGTTCAATCATTCTATTTATTATTATTTTTATTATTATTTAGTATTTCTATAGCGCCGACATCTTCCGTAGTGCTGTACAGAGTATATAGTCTTATGACTTAACTGTCCCTCTGAGGGGTTCACAATCTAATCCCTACTGTAGTCCTATGTCTATGTATGTATTGTGTAGTGTATGTATCATAGTCTAGGGCCAATTTTTAGGGGGAAGCCAATTAACTTATCTGTATGTTTTTGGGATGTGGGAGGAAACCGGAGTTCTCAGAGGATACCTACGCAGACACGAGGAGAACATACAAACTCCTTGCAGAGGTTGACTTGGCTGGGATTCGAACCGAGGACCCAGCATTGCAAGGCGAGAGCGCTAACCACTACGCCACCGTGCTGCCCTACACGAGGAGATGCTGTATGTGGGAGTAATGCAGATGAAGCTTTTCTCCGCCCACAGCACAAACAGAGCTGCTTGAGGTATGCTAAAGCACATTTGGACAAGCCACCTTTATTTTGGAAAAAGGTGCTGTCGACTGATGAAACTAAAATTTACTTATTTGGGCGTAACAAGTGGCGCTATGCATGGTGGAAAAAGAACACAGCATTCCAAAAAAACCCACCTGCTACCTACAGTAAAATATGGTGGTGGTTCCATCATGCTGTGGGGCTGTGTGGCCAGCTTCAGCAGTCAAGTCAGCACCATCTATGGATGGTGCTGACTTGACTGCTAAAGAGGACGTCGAGGTGTCGGAGTGTGCAGAGACACTACAAGTCCCAGCACATCCTTCTTCCCTCCGTGGGTGCTTGCTACACACTGACCTATCGTTGGGCTGTGTGGCCAGTGCAGGGACTGGGAATCTTGTCAAAGTTGAGGGACGCGCGTGGATTCCTCTCAGTATCAGCAGATTCTGGAGACCAATATCCAGGAATCGGTGACAAAGCTGAAGCTGTGCCGGGGCTGGATCTTTCAACAAGACAATGACCCTAAACACTGCTCAAAATCCACTAAGGCATTCCTGCAGAGGAAGAAGTACAATGTTCTGGAATGGCCATCTCAGTCCCCAGACCTGAATATAATTGAAAATCTGTGGTGTGAGTTAAAGAGAGCTGTCCATGCATATAAGCCATCAAAGCTGAATGAACTAGACATGTTTTATAAAGAGGAATGGTCCAAAATACCTTCAACCAGAATCCAGACTCTCATTGGAACCTACAGGAAGCATTTAGAGGCTGTACTTTCTGCAAAAGGAGGATCTACTAAATATTGATTTCATTTCTTTTTTTGTGGTGCCCAAATTTATGCACCTGCCTAATTTTTTTAAAACAATTATTGCACACTTTCTTTAAATCCAATAAACTTCATTTCACTTCTCAAATATCACTGTGTGTGTCTCCTATACGATAAATTAAACTGACATTTTTAATCGTAACAACCAACGATTTATACAGGAAAATCATGACAATTAACAAGGTTGTCCAAACTTTCGCATTCCACTGTATATGGTTGTTCACCGTATATACTCAATAAAGCAAGTGCTTCTTTTTATAGTACCCCCTATTATAATGTCCTTCCCACATTATGGGGAAAATGCCAAGGAACCCCTGCAGAGTACTCAAGGAACCCTGAGGTTCCAGGGAACCTTCGTTGAGAAAGCCTGACGTAGACAGAACATTTTAATGAGATTCAAGAAGGGTTTATTAACCATTTCATCCCGCGGGGATTTTTCACCTTATGCATCAGAGCAATTTTCACCTCCCATTCATTCGCTAATAACTTTATCACTACTTTTCACAATTTATTGATCTATATCTTGCTTTTTCCGCCACTAATTAGGCTTTCTGTGGGTGGTACATTTTGCTAAGAGCCACTTTACCGTAAATGCATTTTAACAGGATTAATAAGAAAAAAATGGAAAAAATTCATTATTTCTCAGTTTTCGGCCATTATAGCTTTAAAATCATCCACGCTACCATAATTAAAACCTATGTATTTTATTTGCCCGTATGTCTCGGTTATTATACCATTTAAATTTTGTCCCTATCACAATGTATGGCGCCAATATTTTATTTGGAAATAAAGGTGCATTGTTTCCGTTTTGCGTCCATCACTATTTACAAGCTTATAATTTAAAAAATGTTTGTAGTAAAATGTTTGTAGTATACCCCCTTCAAATACATATTTAAAAAGTTCAGACCCTTAGGTAACTATTTATGTCTTTTTTTTTTTTTTTTTCATTGTAATTTTTTTTTTCCATTAAGATTTTTATTTGGTTAATATTTTGGTGTGGGACATAAACAGGTCATTTTCAATGTTGTTATCTGTGTAAATTGTAATGTAAAAAATGTGTAGCTGTAGTTTTACTATTTGGCCACAAGATGGCCACCTTCATTTTTGTTTACCCTCCTTGTACTTCTCGCTAAGTGGAAGTACAAGGGGGATGCGGAAATCTGTTCGGGCAGAAGAAATGAAGCCTCACAGGTGAGCGCTTCGGTTTTTCTGCGGGGGAAAGGGATCGGTGATCGGGAACCATGTTCCCTTTTACTGATCCCAGGGCTACTGGGGGACACAATGGGGACGCGGGGGCACGCCCAAGCGCGGGAGCGCTGCAGGGCTCCCGCCCGGACGTGAGCTTCACGTCCGGGCGGCGGAAATGGTTAAGTTGCTGTTACTGAGATAAGCATAATACTCAAACAGTATGATTATATAAATGTATCAATATCTATGTTCTATTTCGCTATATGTTTATATATGTGAGCAAGCAAAAGGGATATTGATTAGGTAATAGCATGATATATATTCCTTCATTCCTCTCTTTTTAGCTATTGTAAATAGCTAAACCTTAATAGGACTTTATGGTCCTATTCATTATCTCCACTGCCCAAGCCTAACCGAGACACAGAGGATCTGATCCTTATGATTCCTGATGGTCCCGTGCAACATTCCGTTCACGTGACGTCGCTGGCGGTGAGTACGTGGCTTTAGGGATGGTAGAGAAGATAACATTTCTACTAGGTTCTGAAAACATGTCCTAATTCCTATGTTTCATATCGAGTAATATCATCTTCATCCTTACAAATTGACACTGCCACCACACTTTCACATCATAATACTCAGCATCATACATCCTATACAAAAGCTAAAAATTTTGTTTAGTTCTCCTAACATCTCTCCAACATTCCCTCCCCTCCTTGACCAAGCATCAAGTTTTTCTAAGTTGGTGATGTTGGGACCTATCGTTCTTCAACCCCCCCCCCCCCCCCCCCCGAAAAAATAAAAAATTTTGAAACAGCAAATAATCTACAGTGCGATTGTCACCACAAAACAACCCCTACAAACAGCAAAAAATAAGCTCTATTAAATTCTTCCAATCCTGCGGCCTGCATCAAAATTATTGTGGTATGAGAAACGTTGTCACAGATCTGAAACATTAACAATAGAGATGGCTCGAACCTCCCATTTTAGGTTCGCGGACCTCGAAAGCGAATTTCCGCAAAAGTTCGGATTCGCGCAAACTTTCGAACCCACCATAGACTTCAATGGGGAGGCGAACTTTGAAAACTACAAACATTTATGCTGGCCACAAAAGTGATGGAAAAAGATGTTTCAAGGGGTCTAACAGCTGGAGCATGGCGGAGTGGGATACACGCCAAAAGTCCCAAGGAAAAATCTGGATTTTACGCACAGCAGGGTGTAAGTGCAGAAATCACATTTTATTGCTAAATTGGAGGCCTAAAGTGCTTTAAAACATCTTGCATGTGTATACATCAATCAGGGAGTGTAATTAGTGTACTGTTGTTGGTGTAGTGATGGCCGTGCTGGACTGGTGTGCACCATGGCGAGATTGCTCTTCATCAGTGATGTCAGGTAATGTCTAACTGCCTTATCAACTTTCAATGGTTCTTTCTTTCCATTTTTAAAGCTTACATCTATCTTTTTTAATTACTTTTTCTGCTGGCTGTTCAGTACCTTTAACGAGAATCTGTTATGCAGGGCAAGTCTGCCATTCATTCAACTGTGTGACTGATAAACTTTCCATATTACTTTCTCACTCCATGGTGACCGGGGAATCAGGGTTCGATTTCGGTCCGGAGTGGGAGCCTGAGAAGCGGCTACCACCACACATCCAAGGAAGGATTCCAAATGTGCCGTATAAGTAATGTACCTGCCCTGACCATGCTTTGCAGATCAGGCATCCGTGGTCAGATAGGCCCCCTTCTTTTCTCCATATACACCTCTCCTTCATCCCACACTTTCAAAACATCACCAGAGCCTCCAATTTCCACCTCCGTAATATCTCCAAGATCCGCCCCTTCTTAACCCCGGACACGACCAAACTGCTCATCCATGCCCTCATCATTTCCCGCCTTGATTACTGTAACTCCCTCCTTTCTGGCCTCCCCCTGAAACGCACTGCCCCCCTTCAATCAGTGATGAACGCGGCTGCAAGACTCATCCATTCTTCGCACCGCTCTGCATCCACATCTCCCCTTTGTGAATCCCTGCACTGGCTGCCTATCCGTTTCAGGATAAGTTTCAAGATTCTATGCCTGGCGTATAAATCTGTGCACAAAACCTGCCCTACCTACATCTCGGAGCTTGTTCACAAGTTTACCCCAGGTCGCCCTCTCCGTTCTTCCAACGACCTTCGCCTCACCACCCCACGCATTTCACACTCCCATGCCCGCCTGCAGGATTTCTCAAGAGCTGCCCCCACCCTCTGGAATGCCCCCTTCCACCACCCATCAGACTTGCTCCCTCTTTCAACACATTCAAGCAAGCCCTCAAAACCCACCTCTTTATGATGGCCTACCCACCTCCTACCACACAGTAACTCTCTAAGGAATATTTAACAGCCCCACCTAGTGTTTCCACCCCTCCCTTTAGATTGTAAGCCTCTGGCAGGGTCCTCCACTCCCTAGTGTAATCTACAGGATCATGTGCTCCTGTCCTATGAAAGCCTGTACTTGTATTACTGGGCCTACCTAACCAGCCCATATTGCATGATCATGTATTTTGTACAATTTTCATGTATAACTTTGTTCTATGTGTATAACCCAATGTATGTCATCCTTGTATCATTGTATATATTTATTGTCCAGCGCTGCGTAATATGTTGGCGCTTTGTAAATACAATAAATAATAATAATAATAAGTATATAATATAACACTGAGTGTGGTCACGTAGGTGCACTGAACAGGTATGCAGTGACTGGTATCAATACAATGTGCAGCTGTCACACACACAGGTACCGTGAACAGGTATTCAGTGACTGGTATATAATATAACCAGGGCAGTTTCTAGGCTAAAATGCACCCAGGGCGAGGGTGTTTAAATTGCGCCCCCACCCCGGAGCCAGGTATGTATAGGTTAGCCAGGTCTAGTTGCACTCAGTACAGGTAGCCAGCTATAGGTCCCCCCAGTATAGGTAGCCAGGCATAGTATAGGTGGCATGGCATAGGTGCCCCAGTATAGTTGCCCCCAGTATAGGTTAGCCAGGTAGGTGCCTCCAATATAGGTAGCCGGTATAGTTGCCCCCAGTATAGGTTAGATAGGTAGGTGCCCCCAGTACAGGTTAGCTAGGTGGGTGCCTCTAATATAGGGAGTCAGAATAGTTGCCCCCAGCCTAGGTTAGATAGGTAGGTGCCCCCAGTATAGGTTAGTTAGGTAGGTGCCTCCAATATAGGTAGCCAGTATAGTTGCCACCAGTATAGGCTAGGTAGGTAGGTGCCCCCAATACAGGTTAGATAGGTAGGGGCCCTCCAGTATAGGTTAGATTAGGTAGGTGCCCCCCAGTGTGGTTAGATTAGGTAGGTGCCCCCCAGTATAGGTTAGATTAGGTAGGTGCCCCCCCCCCCCCGTGTGGTTAGAGTAGGTAGGTGCCCCCCAGTATAGGTTAGATTAGGCAGCCCCCCCCCCCCCCCCAGTGTGGTTAGAGTAGGTAGGTGCCCCCAGTATAGGTTAGATTAGGTAGGTGCCCCCCCAGTGTGGTTAGAGTAGGTAGGTGCCCCCAGTATAGGTTAGATTAGGTAGGTACAGTGGTGCTCAGCAGAGCTCGAATATTCGAGTAGCTCGAATATTCGAGCTCTTTTTCAGCTATCCGAGCTCGGTATTCGAGCTCCGAATAGCTGTAGCTATTCGAATGGGCTATCCGAGTATACTCGAATAGCCCATTCACTATTCGAGCAAACGGCGCTATTCGAGCTCGGTACCGAGCTCGAATAGCGTCATAGCCCAGATTGATGTCCTTAGAGCCAATCAGAGGGCTCCCAGGCCCTCTGACGGCAGCCAATCACAGAGGGGGACCCTGGCCAGCCCCTACCCTATAAATAGCGGCCGCCATGTTCCGTTTCTCCATGCTTGCCTGAGACTTGTACAGAGAGAGAGTTGCTCCTTTGTGCTTTGGCTTAGCAAGTGCTCTATTGTGATCATTTACCTAGCGTTTTTGCTCACCTACACCTGCCATATACACCTATATTGTTGTTAGTTAGATAGACATTGTATTTTAGTTAGTAGCTTGTGTGTTACATTAGAGACAGGCAGCTGCTGCAAGCTTACAGGTTTAGGCCTCAGGGGGGCCTTGCCTCTGTGGGCAGCTGTCCTCTGTTTATTTCTCTCATCTATACCAGTATTTCTGCTGTCCTTTACTAATAGTATTGTAGTTATACTGTACTAGGAGTAGGACACTCACTGACTGTCACTGTTTATAGGCTACTAGCTAGCTCCTGCGTGTGTGCACTCACTCACTGTCTGTGTGTACACACACTCTATTTCCTTCTGATTACTGATAGATTATTGTTAGTTAGTTGTACTTACTGTTACTACTTACTCTTACTGTACTAGGAGTCTAGGACACTCAGTCAGACAGTCACTGTGTTCATAGGCTACTAGCTCCTGCGTGCGGTCACTCACTGTCTGAGTGTACACACACCACCCACACTCCATTTCCTTCTGATCGCTGATTGATTATTGTAATTAGTTAGTTCTACTTACTGTTACTACTTACTCTTACTGTACTAGGAGTCTAGGACACTCAGTCACTGTGTTCATAGGCTACTAGCTCCTGCGTGCGGTCACTCACTGTCTGAGTGTACACACACCACCCACACTCCATTTCCTTCTGATCGCTGATTGATTATTGTAATTAGTTAGTTCTACTTACTGTTACTACTTACTCTTACTGTACTAGGAGTCTAGGACACTCAGTCACTGTGTGTTCATAGGCTACTAGCTCCTGCGTGCGGTCACTCACTGTCTGAGTGTACACACACCACCCACACTCCATTTCCTTCTGATCGCTGATTGATTATTGTAATTAGTTAGTTCTACTTACTGTTACTACTTACTCTTACTGTACTAGGAGTCTAGGACACTCAGTCACTGTGTGTTCATAGGCTACTAGCTCCTGCGTGCGGTCACTCACTGTCTGAGTGTACACACACCACCCACACTCCATTTCCTTCTGATCGCTGATTGATTATTGTAATTAGTTAGTTCTACTTACTGTTACTACTTACTCTTACTGTACTAGGAGTCTAGGACACTCAGTCACTGTGTTCATAGGCTACTAGCTCCTGCGTGCGTGCACTCACTGTCTGAGTGTACACACACCCACACTCCATTTCCTTCTGATCGCTGATTGATTATCGTAATTAGTTAGTTGTACTTACTGTTACTACTTACTCTTACTGTACTAGGAGTCTAGGACACTCAGTCACTGTGTTCATAGGCTACTAGCTCCTGCGTGCGGTCACTCACTGTCTGAGTGTACACACACCACCCACACTCCATTTCCTTCTGATCGCTGATTGATTATTGTAATTAGTTAGTTCTACTTACTGTTACTACTTACTCTTACTGTACTAGGAGTCTAGGACACTCAGTCACTGTGTTCATAGGCTACTAGCTCCTGCGTGCGGTCACTCACTGTCTGAGTGTACACACACCACCCACACTCCATTTCCTTCTGATCGCTGATTGATTATTGTAATTAGTTAGTTCTACTTACTGTTACTACTTACTCTTACTGTACTAGGAGTCTAGGACACTCAGTCACTGTGTGTTCATAGGCTACTAGCTCCTGCGTGCGGTCACTCACTGTCTGAGTGTACACACACCACCCACACTCCATTTCCTTCTGATCGCTGATTGATTATTGTAATTAGTTAGTTCTACTTACTGTTACTACTTACTCTTACTGTACTAGGAGTCTAGGACACTCAGTCACTGTGTGTTCATAGGCTACTAGCTCCTGCGTGCGGTCACTCACTGTCTGAGTGTACACACACCACCCACACTCCATTTCCTTCTGATCGCTGATTGATTATTGTAATTAGTTAGTTCTACTTACTGTTACTACTTACTCTTACTGTACTAGGAGTCTAGGACACTCAGTCACTGTGTTCATAGGCTACTAGCTCCTGCGTGCGTGCACTCACTGTCTGAGTGTACACACACCCACACTCCATTTCCTTCTGATCGCTGATTGATTATCGTAATTAGTTAGTTGTACTTACTGTTACTACTTACTCTTACTGTACTAGGAGTCTAGGACACTCAGTCACTGTGTTCATAGGCTACTAGCTCCTGCGTGCGGTCACTCACTGTCTGAGTGTACACACACCACCCACACTCCATTTCCTTCTGATCGCTGATTGATTATTGTAATTAGTTAGTTCTACTTACTGTTACTACTTACTCTTACTGTACTAGGAGTCTAGGACACTCAGTCACTGTGTGTTCATAGGCTACTAGCTCCTGCGTGCGGTCACTCACTGTCTGAGTGTACACACACCACCCACACTCCATTTCCTTCTGATCGCTGATTGATTATTGTAATTAGTTAGTTCTACTTACTGTTACTACTTACTCTTACTGTACTAGGAGTCTAGGACACTCAGTCACTGTGTTCATAGGCTACTAGCTCCTGCGTGCGTGCACTCACTGTCTGAGTGTACACACACCCACACTCCATTTCCTTCTGATCGCTGATTGATTATCGTAATTAGTTAGTTGTACTTACTGTTACTACTTACTCTTACTGTACTAGGAGTCTAGGACACTCAGTCACTGTGTTCATAGGCTACTAGCTCCTGCGTGCGGTCACTCACTGTCTGAGTGTACACACACCACCCACACTCCATTTCCTTCTGATCGCTGATTGATTATTGTAATTAGTTAGTTCTACTTACTGTTACTACTTACTCTTACTGTACTAGGAGTCTAGGACACTCAGTCACTGTGTGTTCATAGGCTACTAGCTCCTGCGTGCGGTCACTCACTGTCTGAGTGTACACACACCACCCACACTCCATTTCCTTCTGATCGCTGATTGATTATTGTAATTAGTTAGTTCTACTTACTGTTACTACTTACTCTTACTGTACTAGGAGTCTAGGACACTCAGTCACTGTGTGTTCATAGGCTACTAGCTCCTGCGTGCGGTCACTCACTGTCTGAGTGTACACACACCACCCACACTCCATTTCCTTCTGATCGCTGATTGATTATTGTAATTAGTTAGTTCTACTTACTCTTACTACTTACTCTTACTGTACTAGGAGTCTAGGACACTCAGTCACTGTGTTCATAGGCTACTAGCTCCTGCGTGCGTGCACTCACTGTCTGAGTGTACACACACCCACACTCCATTTCCTTCTGATCGCTGATTGATTATCGTAATTAGTTAGTTGTACTTACTGTTACTACTTACTCTTACTGTACTAGGAGTCTAGGACACTCAGTCACTGTGTTCATAGGCTACTAGCTCCTGCGTGCGGTCACTCACTGTCTGAGTGTACACACACCACCCACACTCCATTTCCTTCTGATCGCTGATTGATTATTGTAATTAGTTAGTTCTACTTACTGTTACTACTTACTCTTACTGTACTAGGAGTCTAGGACACTCAGTCACTGTGTGTTCATAGGCTACTAGCTCCTGCGTGCGGTCACTCACTGTCTGAGTGTACACACACCACCCACACTCCATTTCCTTCTGATCGCTGATTGATTATTGTAATTAGTTAGTTCTACTTACTGTTACTACTTACTCTTACTGTACTAGGAGTCTAGGACACTCAGTCACTGTGTTCATAGGCTACTAGCTCCTGCGTGCGTGCACTCACTGTCTGAGTGTACACACACCCACACTCCATTTCCTTCTGATCGCTGATTGATTATCGTAATTAGTTAGTTGTACTTACTGTTACTACTTACTCTTACTGTACTAGGAGTCTAGGACACTCAGTCACTGTGTTCATAGGCTACTAGCTCCTGCGTGCGTGCACTCACTGTCTGAGTGTACACACACCCACACTCCATTTCCTTCTGATCGCTGATTGATTATTGTAATTAGTTAGTTCTACTTACTGTTACTACTTACTCTTACTGTACTAGGAGTCTAGGACACTCAGTCACTGTGTTCATAGGCTACTAGCTCCTGCGTGCGTGCACTCACTGTCTGAGTGTACACACACTAAATTTACTTGTGATTACTACTGATTATTGTAACTGCTAGTTGTACTTCCTGACTGTTACTACTTACTTACTGTACTAGGGGACACTCACTCAGTCACCTCACCAACCAACCCACTCCATTAAAGTACCCCACTTTTCACCCGCCCTTTTACAAAACTTTTGTCTATACGCCCAAAACATTTAAGATGTCTGGAAGTGGCAGCCAGCGCGGTTTGGGCAAGGGGAAGGGCAGCAAGGGAATCAGGAGGAGAGGGAGCAGCATTGTGGCAAGCCGCGGCCGCGGGCGCGCCACCATGCACAGTTCCGCAGCAGCAGCAGCAGCGTCAGTGGCTAACATTCCTCCCATAGCCACTGGCCGTGGACGCCTTGGGCGCCGCCCAGCAGGAGCATCTGCAACTCACGCTGCAGAGACACAGCAGCAGCAGCGTGTAGCACCTGCTCCCATTTTCCTCCAGCCGGGTCGGAAACGTCCCATTGAGGAAAAGGATGCAGACACTGTGGTGCAACTCATGACGGAGGATGAGCAGCCCGCCATCAGCTCTGCATCCGAGGCCTCCACCCTCACCACCACCACCACCCCTGTTCGCAGCAGCCGCCCAGCAGGGTCTGGGGAGGAGGCCAGTTCACCGTCACTCGCCGACCTGTCATTCAGCAGTCTTTTGACCCCAGGCATCATGAGTAAATTGTCTGCTGTTGTTGGCGATCTTGAGGAGGAGATGCTGATGGGCACTTTGGGGGATGAGGGATTGGACAGCAAGACTGTGGCGACAGTCAAGCAGCCCATCCATGCATCAGGAGAGGAGTTTGGGGGGTCCTCATCCCAGCAGGACATGTTTCAGGAGGGGGAGGATGATGATGACCCGGTGACAGACAGAGACTGGGTGCCACCACCTCCAGGGGATGTCGTCCTCAGCAGCTCTGAGGAGGAGGAGGAGGATGCTCTTGTGGGCCTTGCAAGGAGGCGCATCATTGCAAGCATTGGCAGCAGCAGTAGGCAGGTCCCACAGCCTGCTGGTGTCTCAGGCTCAGCAGCAGCAGCATCTGCCAGTACCACCACCAGCCGCACCCAAGCCCCCCAAGCCCCCCCCCCAACCACCACAGGGAGACAGGCAGCAGCGCTTCCATGCCGTAGGGGGATGTTTAAGTCACCAATCTGGCGATATTTCACCATGCCCACTGTGTACAGCAAGTACGCCACTTGCAACCACTGTCAGCGGAAGTTGAGCAGAGGTGCAGACCCCTTAAAGTTCTGCACCAGCTCGCTCATCAACCACCTTGCGGCTAAACATTTCCACCAGCATGAGGAGTTCCAGAGGCTGAAGGCATCTGGTGCTGGCAGTGGCACCACACCCATCACTGCACAGCCTTCAGCAGCAGCAGCAGCAACAGCAGCCACCCGCCCTCCTGCTCCTCCAGCAGCACCAGCAGGAGTGCGGAAACGCACTGCTCCTCCCCCCTCTGCAACTCCTGCCGCCGACACTGAGGCCTGTTCTGGCAGCCAGTCCTCAGTGGCCTCCTCTGCTGTGTCTGCTGATTCCCGTGTCAGCAAAAGGCCACGCCAGAGCCTTTTGAGCGAGTCCTTCCAGGGGGTGGTTAGGGCTCTGCCTCCCAGCAGCCGTCGCGTGCGGCAGCTGAACGGCTTGCTGGCACGGGCCATGTGCTCCCAACTCCTGCCGTACACGCTCGTGCAGGAGGGGAGCGACATTCGTGCGCTGCTTGCTTGCGCAGCCCCAGACTGGCAGCTCCCCAGCAGACACTTCTTTGCCCGCAAGGCCATTCCTGCACTGCACCGCTTTGTGATGGCCAATGTGGAGCGAGGGCTGGAGCACGCGGTTGGTGAAAGGGTCCACGTCACCATGGACTCCTGGAGCAGCCGCTTCGGGACAGGCCGCTACCTGTCCTTCACTGTCCACTGGGTCAGCTTGGTGGAAGGGGGTGAGGATGGGAGAGCAGCAGCGGGCACAGCAGCAGCAGCAACACAGTGGGTGGTGCCACCCCGCAGGGTCAGGGGAACTGCAGCAGGTTCCTCCGATCCTCTGCCATCCTCCGGCACACCTGGCCAAACCCCCCGCCTCAGCAGCAGCGTGAAGGCCCGCCACTGCCAAGCGCTGCTGCACTTGGTCAGCCTTGGGAAGACCAAGCTGACGGCAACCCATGTGTTGGCCAAACTCCAGGAGCAGGAGAGGATTTGGCTGACCCCCAGAGGCCTCAGAGTCGGAGAGGTGGTGGCCGACAATGGGGCCAATCTGGTTGCCGCAATAGACAGGGGAAACCTGACCCACATCCCCTGTCTTGCCCACGTGCTGAACCTGGTGGTGCAGAAGTTCCTGCGCACCTACCAGGGGATGGGCGAACTGCTGGAAACGGCAAGGAATGTTGTGCGTCACTTCCGGCGCTCGGCTGCAGCCTGTGCGAGCCTGGAAGACGTGCAAAAGGAGCTGGATCTGCCACGCCATCGGCTGATCCTTGACGTTCCGACTCGCTGGAACTCCACCCTGGCGATGTTGGAGCGTCTGGTTGAACAGAGGCGCGCTGTCAAACAGTACCTTGCCCTGGCCACTGTTTCCGCAGCTCAGAGAAGGGACAAGACCAGCAACTTCCCGTCCATCGTCCCCGATGATGACTGGAGGCACATGCAGCAGGTGTGCTTAGTGCTGGCTCCCTTCCTGCAGGCCACAAACATGGTGAGCAGGGACCATGCTATGGTCTGCGAGTGGGTGCCCCTGGTTTCTCTGCTGAACAGGGCCCTCGATGCTTTGCTGGAATAGGGAGCGGCAGCCTTGGACCAGCAGGAGCGGCAACCAGCTGCGCAGTCCACCTCTGAGGGGGAGGAGGAGGAGGACTTGGTGGAGGTCCCTGACCTGGCTGCTGATGAGGGGGATCAGCACAGCGCAGCTGAGTTGGTGCGGGGGTGGAGAGAGGATGAGGCGGCAGAGGAGGAGGATGAGGACAGCACTGACGTCGATGTGCCAGCAGACGTGGCCCGCCTCTTCCCAATGGCAGCGCACATGCTGACGTGCCTGCGCAGGGACCCCAGGGTGATCCAGATGAAGCAGAGGGAGGACATCTGGATCAGCATGATGTTGGACCCACGCCTCAAGGGGAAGTTGAGCCAGTTCCTGCCGCCTGCAGGAGGAGACCCAGCGCAACAAATAAGGAGCTTGCAGCAGGCCCTTGTTGAGCGCTTGGAGGAAGCCTTCCCCCAGCCTTCCACCCCCACTGTCCAGCAGCCAGCACAGAGGCAGCAGCAGGTGCCTGCATCCAGCAGCAGCAAGCGCCCCACAGACCTGCTGTCTCTCAGCCACGAGCTCTACAGGACTGTAGAGGCTCCGGCAGCAGTGACTAGAGAGGAGATGCATGCAGCAGCATCCTCCTCCGGTCACAGCCAGCGCCTGACCCGCATGGTGGCTGACTACATGGGGTCGTACAGCGGGCTTGACAGCGATGCCCCTGTTGATCCCATGGAGTATTGGGTCAAGCGCATGGAGATCTGGAGCGAGCTGGCGCAGTACGCCCTGGAAGTGCTGTCCTGCCCCCCTTCCAGCGTGCTGTCCGAGCGCTGCTTCAGTGCAGCTGGTGGCGTGGTCACCGAGAAACGCTCACGTCTGTCTCACAAGTCTGTGGACAGACTGACGTTTCTCAAGATGAACCAGGCGTGGGTGGAAGGCGAGTTCCTGGCCCCTGTTGTCGGCGAGAGGGGGACATGAACTGGCTGCCGGAACCATCGTTAATGTGCCTTACCACCCTTTACCACCTCCTGGCTCCTGCTCACTAAGCCAGCCTGGTTCACTTTGACTATTACGTCGCCTGCAGCCACACATTTTACACCTACAGTGGGCTGCTGTGTACTGCCCTTCTGCTGTCTGTCTGTGTTTCCCACTGCCAGGGTACACAGATGATTTACCTTCTGCTGCCACTCTGCCACCAGCTATTACGTCAAACAATAGCTATATTGGTTGCAAAACCAAAAACCAAAAAACCATAAAAAAAAAAAAAA